>NC_141070.1:26306216-26318716 GCF_041138505.1 Cibotium barometz
TCTCTCTCTCTGTCTGTCTCTCTCTCTCTCTCTCTCTCTCGGTGCATGCTACCCCCCTCCCTCTCACTCTCTCTCCCTCCTTTCCCATCGCTAAGCATGGCCAGCATGCGACCCCCCCTCTCTCTCTAGAACATTGCATGCTACCCCCCCTTTCTCTCTCTCTCTCTCTCTCTCTCTCTCTCTCTCTCTCTCTCTCTCTCTCTCTCTCTCTCCCTCCTTTCCCATCACTAAACATGGCCAGAAGCATGGTATGGAGAGGGCCTATAGTAAAAAAGCACAAGAAGGAGCACGTCCACTGGGGGACGTCGAGCCGGTCGGCGGGGGAGCGCAAACCAACACTGTAAAAAAGCGCAAGAAGGAGCACATACGCTGGAGCACGTCTTGCCAATAGCCTGCAAGACACACAAAGGGTTAGCCTGCTGCCAATAGGCTGCAAGAGAGAGAGAGAGAGAGAGAGAGAGAGAGAGAGAGAGAGAGAGAGAGAGAGAGAGAGAGAGAGAGAGAGAGAGAGAGAGAGGCTCACCACTAAGGAGCTGGCACGTTTGCATTCATCATATTCGGAGGTGGAGGTGGCCGCTTGTTGCTGCAACTTGGGACTTGCATGAGAGGCGGCCTATTCCTTGCATTAACCACACGATGGCAGCTCAGGCTCATGTAGAGGTCTGGACGTGGAGGGCGCAAAAAAACATTACACATGGTGGGCAAGAGTAAGCCATGTAATAGATAGATAGAAGCTATTAATATTTGTATATATTAATTCCTTTAAAAAAGGAAATCTTACACTAGGTCCTCAGAGTAACAACCTCAAAATAAAGAGACAAAGTCAGACAAACTAATTCTCTGCATTCAGCAGATCACAAATGACGTCCCACATTTCATCTTCCCAAATAAAAGAGGACTTGTCCCATATGATATGATGATAATACCAACCTTCAGCATTGATTCTTTGGTAGTGCCTCTGGGAGTGTGCTCCTTCAACTGCATACTCCATCAAAGATAAAAATGTGTAGATAGGTTGTGTAGTCTTCTTAAGCCATCATTAAGTTTTTGGCCCATTTGCATTTGACTGGCAGACTCATCAGTTGTTGGGTAAAGCTGTGCTTTGAAGCTTTAGGCCTAAGTATCAAAAAAACATCTTGGTTAGACCTCCTCTGTATGTATCAGAGCCTCCTTAACATTCATCAAGACTTTCCCAATTTGGATAACAGTTTAAATATTTCATAATTATATAAGCAATTAACCTTTATTTTACAAAAGCATAATAGGTGATTTTGTAGAATACTTTGACCTGATCATCACAGTTCAAGCCTTGAGCAACATCAGAACTAAAGATCCTACCATTCTTAGATGTCCAATTTTTCCACATATAAGTAAATCTAATCAGAGTAGTTAGCAAAGTTAGGTCTCCCCCCTCAGTATCTTCCTTACCACAATAAGCCAATTAGACTAGGTTAGTCTAGTGCTAAGAGTCTAACAACCCATTTATTTGACATTACTCCCCAAAAGGGTTTCAAAGTAGAGCAGGCCCAGAAAGTATGCCATCCATCCTCTAGGGCAATAAGAAGATACCTAGGGCATTTCCCAGAAGTGAACCCCTTTTTTACAAGTTTGAATCCTATGGAAAGTGTTAATGCTCGTCTATTTTTCCTAATTTACTAGTAAAAATTTCGCTGCTTGGCCCCCTTATTAAATGGCATTACATTTCTTTTTCAATATACGAGTAGCCTAGGCTTGCCTTGCCTAGACCTGCTTCCGGTGCATCTCAACCACTCTTAGGCCCGCCCTTCGATAAGTTAATTACTGTCTGGTATAAAGCACTCTAAACATGTGTTTACATCTATGAGACAGATGCACATGTACATAGAACACATGTACATGCACATAGAACACACACACACGTAAAACACACACATGCATAAGAATACACTTTCATAGCATATACATGCACACACATGTCTGCACACATACATACACGCATGCACACACACGTTCATGCACAATGGGTGAGTGTGAAAAACATATCATTTTTGAGGTCTTACACATGCATGCAAAGAGTTGGCAATATATTAATGCATCAAATGTTTTATACTACATTAGACAAAAACTTGTAACATACAAAATAGCGTATTAAACACTACATGTTTCGGATACAAATCCAAATAAGATACTAAAGATATGTAAATGTCTCGCACATGGATTTCTTGTACATTTTAAAGTAACACTTTTTCATTGGTAACCCACACAATGTGGTATAATTGTTATCCTGCGCATGGATTTCTTATGCATTTTAAAGTAACCCTATGATTTTTTCATTGGTAACCTACATAATGTGGGTTAATTTTGTATGACATATTTTCAACTTTGAAAGAAATTTCTCAAATACAATTATGAACTCAACATACATGTTAACCTTTTTTTGTACACCATAGCTTAACACTATCTACCCCCTCCACATGAGGGTGCACATGCACATGTATTTGCATATCACTTTGGTGCACATATCCTATATTTTACCATAGGATATTTGGGTAACATTGAGCTTCATTGTATATCTTTTTGAGGAGTCACCTATGCTCGCCATGTGGCACTTGTGCATATGGGATATTTGGATAACATTGAGCTTCAATGTATATCTTTTTGAGGACTTTCCCATGCTCACCATGTCGCACTTGTGCATATGGGATGGCCCTATATTTTACTATTTATAGAGAGCAAGGGTGAGGGAGAACTCACATCCCCTCTAGCCCAAGTTGTGGAGTCCATCTTTCCTTTTGAATAGGATTGTCTTGTACCCCCCTCTCTCATCTTAGAGGTTGAGGTATCTCCTCTTAGGGTTCTTACGATTGAGGGAGGTCTTCCTCTTGCTCATAAGAGAACTAGAGTGTGTTATATGGCTTTCCCACTCTTGAGCACTCCCCATGTGTCAAAGGCATGTGGTTGAGAGCTTAAGTGTGGAGTTGCCATCTTCTCATTGCCATGTGCTTGTAATTTTCTTGAGCTTAGGCTTGTGAGTGAAAGGTGAGTATAGAGTGAGAGCATGTGGTGAGTGGTAGTGTGGTGCAAGGGCTGCGTTGCTTTCCATTTCCTTAGTTAGGTTCATTCCTCTTGTTATCTTATTCCCTTAGATTAGGTTATTCTTTATCTATTCATCTAGATTACAATAGAGATTAGCACATTCATCTAGATTAAGTTATTCTTTATCTATTTCTCTAGATTACAATAGAGATTAGCACATTCACTATTCTTCATTCCTTGCTTGAGGGCTTGGGTGTGAGAGACAAGCTCTTGCATGGGTATTCCATTGATCCAGGAATGCCTAGATTAGAGAGTACCTCGCCAGTGACTTAATAATGGTTTCATTTTGCTGGGACAAGTTTGTAAGGAGGTATCTTCATAAAAGATGGAATCATCATCAGTAAGCATCTTCGCTACATCAACAATGCCTAGATTAGAGAGTACCTTGCCAATGGCTTAATAATGGTTTCGTTTTGCCGGGACAAGTTTGTAAGGAGGTATCTTCATCAAAGTTGGAAAAGCATCTTGGCTACATCAACAAGGGAAAACCAATTAAGATTGAGCCTTGATTGTAAGTTGTGGTTCTTTATTACACTTCCATAATGTTATTTTCTAGGAGTATAAGGAGGTAAGGGCAATTCCCAATAGAAGAACAAGCTATTCAATGTAGAAGATATGCATGATATGCCAAGAAAGGGGACACAACAAGCTAAGGACTACTTGTAGCAAGAAGAAGAAGAAGAAGAAGAAGAAGAAGAAGAAGAAGAAGCCTTGGAAGCTCTAGTGAAGGTGTGCATTCGGGTCGGTCTTAACTATGGCTTCATCTCCATATACAAGCCAACTAGAGGCAACATGGCTTGGCACTTGCTTAAGTGCCTACAACAGAAGAACCAATCTGGGTGGGTCACAAGCCCTGCCGACTCATGAGCCGTACAAGCACATACTAGCAGAGTTGAGAACAAGGCCAACATGAAGGCATCCCCCCCAAGGTTATCACCACTATATTAAAGTGAAGTGGGTTATGGCAAGAAGAGAGAGATGTGCATCATGACTTTCCCTAAACACACAAGGAACGAGTCTCCTTGGTTGTTTTGAGAACAAATTGGCAACACAATGCTATACACAAAGCATATGCATCCACCAGCAGGCATCGAGCAATGGTAGGGTGTAAGTGAGTGGTAGCACTGCCTATTGGGCATAGAGAGAGGCACACAACCCTGCACGTGCTTTAAAGCTGGCCATTGTGACCCAATAGAGCAAGGGGAGTAGGTCGCGGGTAGCTTAACACTGTAGTAAAGTAGAGGTGACAGAGACACACTACAACATAATCTAGGCTCTGGTGCATGGCAAGCTAAGAAACCCTTGCTTAGCACCTCAAAGGAATTCACACATGTTGGCATAGTAGCCAATCAAGGCAGCACTGCCTAACTAGAAGAGGCACAATGTTGCAAGAAGTGCAGTAAGTAGAGAGCATGGAGGAGCCATAGTTATGGGTGTCAAGGCATGGTGCACAACTACATCCACATCAGTAAGTGTACCCACACTTGGCACTATATTTGTGTCCTTACCTTGCTCTAGCTCTTACTTCTCTGCTCTTGTTATGTGTTGTGCTTGTGACAACGTGATTTCCTGTACCCTTGTTTCTTGCTTGACTATTGTTGTCAATTACAACCCATGTTCTTACATTTGGGTAGAAATGGGAGAGAGGGTGGCATGTCCTCCTGTATGCTCCTCTTCTTCCTCTTCTTACATTGGCTCACCTTGTGGCATATATTGTTTTGGTTGTCGGGGTCTTCTCCATTCTCTTCTTTGTTCTTCTCCTTCTCTACCTGGGTAAGTATCTCCTATGTGCTTATTGCTATAAAAGCATATGGTTCTCATAGTGCCTCTTGCTACATCCTTACTCCATGGTGGTGGATATTTTTTTTTTGGGGTGCTGCTACTAGGAGCACTCTGATGGTTAATTAGCTTTGTAAGAAAATATGAATTCACCACCTTAATTTGATGGGCTTAGAGGTAGCTTTTCATTTCCTTGTGGATATAATATACCCAATAATCCTTCTACCCTAGGTCTACCTTATGTAGCATGTGTAAAAATCCACTTGGTTGTACCACCAACATAATCATAGAAAATATCCTATAAGCTTTTCTATAATAGGGTCCGCGAGATGTTCTCATACTACGTATCATTGATGTTATATTTCTTTTCCTTCAGCCTTTTCTGCTAACTCATGTGTCATTGGGCCTTGCCTTAGCGCCACAATTACAACTTTCCAATATGGGTGCACTAGCTCATCTATCATGTCCTCATTCTCTTTACCTAGATGATCATTACTAAGGGGGTGAAGGGAGAGCTCTTGTTTGTTTTTGTCCTCACTTTGTTCACTACAACAGAATGAGGGTGTAGCAACAAAAATAGCTGTGATTTTATAACTAGAAGGGTACGGAGACGTCGGGCCCATTTCGCTACTAAAAATGCTGCTATTTTCGCTGACGGGATAGCTGCTCCACCAGTGAAAATATCACTGCTCAGCAGCAATATTTCACATGAGCATCAATATTTTCATTGTTTAGCAGCAAAATTTCACTCCTATTTTCATTATTGAGTAGCGATACAACTACGTGAAAAAAAAAGCTAGGGCAGCAGACAGTCTGCCCTAGCTCTTTTTTAAAAAATAAAACAGAGTCACAATTTTTTGTTACAAACATAAACTTGAAAAAGACATAAACTGAGAAGAATGCAAGTGAGTCAAATATGTATTATATTTCTTGAATTGTTGGGCCTTTGGCCATATACAAAAAACAAATCAAGAAAGAGGATGCTACTTGGAATCCTCATCGGATTCCTCTGGCTCATCATTGTCTTTGTCTTTGTCTTTGCTTCATTCTCCCACTTCACGCTCGTAATCTAGATCTTTCTCTTCATTCTACATATATGCAAACAAGAGTAAGGTAAGTATAAAAAAATTAAAGACAATTAGATATAGATAAGAGAAGGGCATATCAACTACTTACCGTGTCTACTTGAGTCCCCAAAATGGACTCGTTTAAAAGCATACACCTTGCATATGCATCCAAGCCCACAATTGTGGACGGGGGGCTCTGTATCCATAATCGTATTCCTCTTTTGTTGAGTCACACCCAAAAACCTCCCTCTACAGAAAATAATTTAAAAAAGATACAATTAGTTAAATGAAACAATATAGTACAAAACAAAATGTAAGAGGAAAAGAAAAATAGTAAAATAAATACTTGCAAAGCAAGCAATGAAGGAGGACTTTCCTTCCGAGCTAAAGTGTGAAGCCCCTTGGGAAGCACTCGCCGTTGTTGAAAAGCATTTGGGTGCTTTCTCACAAATCTCCGCGCGTGTCTCCACTCCTCCTGTGAGAAAATGCTAGGCTTTTTTAAATTTTTCTTCACCGATCTCTTGATGTTTGCTCTCCTATTAGAGAGCAAAAGCTTTATCCTTGTCTTCATCCAGTCCTTTAAGAAGAAAAGGCCGGCATGTGGAACAATGAACTTAGTCTTGAGCACATCAATGATATATTTCTTTGAGAGCTCATCCCGGGCTTTTCACTTTTTAAAAGGAGTTCGTGAGCTCCATGTTAACAAGTACATGCATGTGGTTGATGACTTACTTCCCTCATGCATCCATCTCAAGGGCACCATCGACATCTACATTGTATGGTAGGGTGTGTGGATCATTGGTGGGTTGGGTCTCCTCGGGGGTGGCTCAAAATAAGCGGATGAAGAACCCCCTGGGAGATGACTTGGGAGACCTAGTGCTGCGCTGCTTTTGCCAAAGCAAAAGTAACCTGCTCCCCCCCTAGCACGTCTACTATGCCCCAAACTCCCTACTATGCCGTCGTGGTGAAGATAGAAGTGAGGGAGTGAGGGTGGGTCTAGATGCCATTGGTGATGTAGGCTCATAATAACCATAGCGTGATGGGCCTGCACCACTTGGACGTGCGCCACTCAGCAGACCTGCGCCTATCAAAGGAGTGGATTGTCCCCCATGAAGACGATTGGCCATATGGGGTAGATTGCCTATATGGAGTCGATTGCCATATGGGGTAGATTGCCTATATGGAGTCGATTGGCCTGATGGAGTCAACTCCCTTAGTCATCTCTATGCATAGATCTTGTAAGAAGCCTATGCATAAAGCTTACATAAATATGCATAAAGCTCTATGCATAAGCTTTATGCAAGCCTATGCATAGAGCTTACAAGAAGCCTATGCATAGAGCTTGCAAGGCTCTATGCATAGAGCTTGGAAGTCTATGCACAAAGATTTATGCATAGAGCTTGCAAGGCTCTATGCAAGCCTATGCAAGCTTCTTGCATAAAGTTTATGCAAGCCTATGCATAAGCTTGTAAGCTTGAGGCAAACTCTATGCATAGAATTTACAAGAAGGCTATGTATAAAGCCTATGCATAAGCTTACAAGCTCTATGCCTATGCATAGAGCTTGCAAGCCTATGAAGCTTACAAGCTCTATGCATAAAGCCTATGCATAAGCTCACAAGTTCTATGTAGAAAACCTATGCATAGAACTTGCAAGAAGCCTATGCAAGCTTACAAGAAGCCTATACATAAAACTTGCAACAAGAAGCCTATGCATAGAGTCTATGCATAGAGCTTGCAAGCCTAAACTAAACCTAAATCTACACCCAATGGTGTAATAATATGTAGAGAAAAGTATTACCGATTAAAAGAAAAAGAGGGCTTACCTCTTTTTTGTGAAGACAAAGGAAAGGATTGGTGAAAGACCTACAAAACAAAATATTAAACAAAGTAATTAGTAGATTAAACATAAGATTAAGTTGAATAGGAGGTCATGGATGATAATGAACAAGCTCTAATATCATAAGAGGAGGAAACCTTGCGTAGGGAGGCAAGCACCCCTTTGTATGAGAATCATCTTTGCCAAACAATAAATGAGTTGTCTCCACTATTGCCACATGAGGAGAAAGAGGATGTCATCATGGAAGATATGGTGAATGACTTATTTAAATGGGACATCATAGATGATAGAGAGCAAGCTCTAACGTCACAAGAGGAGCAAACCTTGCATAGAGAGGCAAGCACCCCGTTGTATGAGGGATGGTCGTACTACTGCGAGCAAACTTGGAGCTATCAAACAACTTATGGATGGAGTGATGTAAGTGTCACAAGTCTTCTTAGGTAAGATCCAATCAATATATTCTCTTAAATAGAAAATATCTCATGTTTATATTCTCTCCTTGTAGATATTTTGACATATGATTTCTTATATTATGTTGTAGGCTTCTCAAGGAGTTTCTTTTCTCTCAAAATCTATTGTCGGACTCACGAGATGGGTTGTAAATTTCTCTCTATGCTAGGTATGGGTTATACAAAAATACACGCATGTCCCAATGATTGCGTACTATTTAGAGCGGTTAATAAATATATAACACAATATCTACAATGTGGAGAGATTCACTATAAAGATGATTTGCAAGGAGACAAAATTCCCCGAAAGGTGTTGAGACACTTTCGTATCATTCCTTGCATCCAACACATGTTTAAATATAAGTGGATTGCAGAACTCATGACATGTACCAATGATTGCATACTATTTAGAGGGGTTAATAAAGATACAACACAATGGCTACAATGTAAAGAGAGCCGCTATAGAGATGATTTGTAAGGAGACAAAATTTCCCAAAAGGTGTTGAGACACTTTCCTATCATTACTTGCATCCAACACATGTTTAAATGTAGGGGGATTGTAGAACTCATGACATGGCATGAAACTCATCACTCAACCAATGACATCATGAGGATCGTCTGATTCACCGGCATGGCAACATGTGGAGTATCATTGGCTAGAGTTTAAAGATGAGCCTCGTTACTTACGTCTGGCTTGGCATGGATGGTGTTAACTTGGCTTCAAGTCCAAATCATGGTCTACTTGGCCTATTGAATTGGTGAATTACAACCTCCCTTCATGGGTAGCAATTAAGAAAGGTCATGTCATGCTTGCTCTCCTTGTACCAGCAAGTATAAGGTGGCAAACATGGATGTGTACCTCGAGTCTTTGATTGAGAGCTTGAGACATTATGGCAAGGTATCAAAGTGCATGATGTCTCAAGGCCAATAAATAGGCCTGATATAGAGATAAAAGAAGTTTTGCTTTGGACGATTCATGACTATCCCGGGTTCTTGGAGTGCTCATGTACATACTTGAACTTTATAACTTTAAACTTGTCTTACTATACCTCTCAAAAATCTCAATTTTAAAATAGATTTGGCATCCTTCAAACATCATGCATGTTTGATTTGTGGACCATCACTTATTTCGGAAAGACCCTCTACACTAAAGAAGGTGGTGTATAAAAAACATCATCAATTTCTCCCTCCTTCACATCCCAAGTATGTGCCACATGATGTCTCACCACTTGCGATGAGAGGTAGAAATTGGTTTGAGGCATGGAGAAGCACCCCCAATCCATCACCCGCCGATGGGATGTCTAGACACTCAATCTTCTTTTGACTTCCATATTGGTGTGAGTTAAGGTTTACAACAAAAGAAAAAGCCTACACTCCTTGGATTGTGACAACAATATTCTTTTCTCTCTATGTATATAGCCGCCGCCACTATTGATCTCTCTATAGAGCTTGTAGCCCTAACTCTTCTTGCCACCTCTAGAAGCTGAAGGCAAGCCATGGGAATTAGGATCTCTCTTCCATGCTATGTGCATAGAGATCTAGAAGCTGACACTCCATCATCTTGCCATCCTAATCCACATGCATCAAAATACTCTTTATTGGTTTTCCTAAGGCAATAGATGGAACACCCATTACTCAAGTGATGGAGAATAGGGTCATTTGTGAGCAAACACTTAGATTTCAAGCATTCTAGCTGTCCTGTCCTCCGTGGTTGCCCTATTATGAACCATACAAACCATTTGCACACACTAAAATCCCCCAAAGGGTTGTCTTCACATGCTATTACTAAAGTCCCCCCAAAGGGGTGTCTTCACATGCTATTACTAAAGTCCCCCCAAAGGGGTGTCTTCACATGCCCTATTTTGAACCATACACTAAAGTCCCCCAAAGGGGTGTCTTCGCATGCTATTACTTCTCTCGCATACTAATGCCACACACTTAGCAAACATCACTCTGATCAATGCACTTCTTCACACTCTACCTTCATTCAACCTCTCCAATGCTTCCCAACACCACACCTGCTTTAGAATGGTTGACTGTCTCCAAGGTAGTTATTTTGCTCCTTCGGGTAATAGTGGAATTTATAGGTAAGATGTGAGATCTCCCACCATACTTGCATAAATCCAATGTGTAACATTTACTTGAACCAAAGAGGGGCCATATTCACTACACCTCATCCACACATAAGCTTTGAGCATCATATATATGTGTGTGTGCTTGTGTGTGTGTGTGTGTGTGTTTATATATATATATATATATATATTACAAGACATTATGATTGCCCAAAGTAACACTGATAAAAAACCATAGTTACCACCATTAGACATTTAGAGGATAACCATAGTTAGTAGCATTAGACATTGAGTGGAATGGTGTGTAGCATTAAACATTGAGGGGAATGGTGTGTCTACTAGACAACATTCCAGTAATGTCCTCTTTCTTTAGGGTAGGCTGGTGTATAGACATGTTGTGATTGACATCCATCCCTAAGATCCTCATGTATACAAAGTACAAGTGTGAGAGATAGAATATATATATATCTTGCTTGCCATCACTTCTGCACCACCACCCACAAGCAAAGGCCCCCATTGCTGTTACACATGCATTCCTTTCCATTTTCGATTTTTTACTTTGATTTTCATACTTGGACTGAAATCCAAGATTGATCTCTCTTAATTTCTTGATTTTGCATTTTTTCCCTTTTTTCAAATTAGCCTTTTCAAAAAATCACGTACCTTTGCACTTGATTTTTCTTCCCATTTTTCCTACAAAATCCAAAAAAGAACATTAGCCCCCCAAAAAAGCCTAATCTTTCATTCTCTCTCTCTCTCTCTCTCTCTCTCTCTCTCTCTCTCTCTCTCTCTCCAGAAAAAAACCCCATGGCACCCTCATAATAATAATTTGGGCTAGGAGGGTATGCATAACTATGTGTGCTTCTTTTGTTGTGTGTTTTTAGTAGTAGGTGGAATCAAGAAGAAGTTGTGTTTACTAAAACATACATCTTTACCCTCTCACAACAAGGATATTACCCTACGTTGAACCACTATGACAAGTGCACCAAACTCTTTAAAATTTTCTCTTCACACACTAGGATGTTAGCCATGTTGTGGAGGTTTATTGTTATTAGTATATTTTCATTCAAAAATGAGATATACTCTATCAAGATGTTAGCTAGTTAAGATCATGACTATCTAGGATGTTAGCCATGTTGTTTATAAGAGACATTGATATCAATATAAACAGAGTTTCATTAAAAAAATGAAATATACTTTTTTTTTTTGGTTAGGTTTGAAGGTTATAGTTGAATTCTTTTCTTGCAAGGTTTGCAGGTCATCAATATAAAGGTAGTTTTATTAAAAAATGAAATATACTTAGGTTTTAAGGTTATGGTCAAATTCTCATGACATTGAATTGGGAGAAGATACTCTTGTATCACTAAATGGTGTGGTTATGCACACATTGATTTAATCTTTCGAATAAAGAGTGCTCAAGTAACATTTCAATGCATGGTCCTCCATGATCTTTTTTAGAAGTTCCTAACTATCTTTATGCAAGTGCTCATAGTTGATTTTAGTGTGATTGAAAAAGTGAAGATTTTACAAAGTGCTTATTAAAATACAAGGGTGCCCTTAACTTAGAAAAACATGCCTTTATCCGTGCAGAGTGGCATCATGTTAGGCTATGTGGTGCTATATGATTCACTTTAGATTAATTTAAAGTGGAGGTGATTGTTGAACAATACACCAAAATATCATCCATGTGATATTGGGGACAATGCACTACGTTTCGATGGTCTATTAGCCTTAGTAGAATTAGTAGACTATGGTCAATGTAGTATCCAAGGGAGAATATTCAATTAGTAGACTATGGTCAATGTAGTATCCAAGGGAGAATATTCCAGACACCTAGAGCAAGTGGGAAACGATCAAGGTTGCACCCAAATCTAGGGTGCTCACTTTAACATTTTGTTAGGGTTTTGCTTAAGGGTTGATCATGCATTAATCTCTTGTACTCCTGCCTATATAAGAGACTTAATGCATGAGTACACACCTCCATTATCCTACTCATTATGTAATTAAGCTATTTATTTAGATTATCATGTGATTAGCAATAATCTCTCTCTTATTTAGTTTGCTTAATTATAGCACAATGAGCTCCATCATCTTGCTCATGCCTCCTTAATTCCAACATGGTATCATAGCTAGTTTTACTTTCTTGAGCTTGCATTAGCTCCTCTTTATCATTTTCATTAAATAAGATTAGTGGTTAATCTATCTCCATGAAAATCTCG
>NC_141070.1:26923716-27124183 GCF_041138505.1 Cibotium barometz
AAACGGAAAGGTGCCTAAATGCTAAAGAATAATGTGCTTCTATATATATGGTGAGATGCTACTGGTCAGCCAGCCTTGCTGTTGTCGGCCAGCTCCTAGATGCTCACGACCTGCCCATAAATGCCATAATACTAGTCGGCTGCCTCCATAAATGCCTATGAAGCCTAATGAATCCTAATGTGTTGCTTTAGATGATGTACTCATCCTATACCATGAGATACATGCTAAATACCATGCTTAAATGCTTGATAAAAATCTTAAATGTCTTAATTAATGTTTATGGATGCTTGATGATGCCATGATCACTTGTACACCTGATGGGTGTGCACGTGACAATTCTCTTGCAAGGTTCACTCTTGCTACAAATGGGCCCAAGGGCCATTCTACCACATGCAATCTTAAGAGAATGACCCTAGGGAACCCAAGAGAATCTAGCTACCACACACAAGAGAATCTAGCTTAGCCTTAGGGCCAAGTTACCAGGAAAGAGGATGTAGATTTATTCTTGGTGGCTTGGCCCTAGAGCCAATCTAGATTCTCTTACAAGGGTCACTCTTGCCATGCACATGCAGAGATGGGCCCAAGGGCCATTCTAGATTGGCCCTAGGGCTAATCTAGATTCTCTTACAAGGGTCACTGTTGCCATTCTAGATTGGCCCTAGGGCTAATCTAGATTCTCTTGCAAGGGTCATTGTTGCCATGCACATAAAGAGATGGGACCAAGGGCCATTCTACCATGCAATCTTGAGAGAATGGCCCTATGGAACCCAAGATAATCTAGCTACCACACACAAGAGAATCTAGCTTGGCCCTAGGGCCAAGCTACCATGAACAAACTTTGTTGGTAGAATAGGGCCAATCTACCAACAAAGATGGCATTTCTTTAGCTTGGCCCTAGGGATACCATGAACAAATCTACATACTAGGACCCTAGATTTGGACTACACCCTTGCAAAAGAATCTAGATTGGCCTAGGGCTACAATGAGCAAATCTACCAACAAAGATGGTGTTGCTTTGTTGTTGACGGTAGCTTGTTGGGCCCTAGGCCAATCTATATTCTCTTGAGAAGATATAGATTTGTTCTTGGTGGCTTAACCTGTCATATGCACTCTGCACTATAGTGCATGGTGACAAACTGGCCCATCATCATCAGTATAACATGGTAATAGTATTAGTTCCATTCAGGATGATATTTGTCGTACGCCGTGACCCCATTGTAATCCTCAATCCAAGATAAGTCGGGCACGAGCTACGTAGGTCATTCTCATCCATAGCAAGTCCGTCAGTCAGTCTAAGTCCCTTAACCCACTTAAACAGATGCATTCATGCATATACAATCAGTAGAAACCATAGGGTTTGCATCAGAAAGCGTTCTGCATATTGCACATCATTCATTCATTGCATCTAGACCATGGCAAACACCCCAAATATTATCTAGTATTTATCAGGATATTTACTAGGATTTTTCTTATATTTTTTAGCATTTTACACATCATTTAGGCATTTATGGTGGACATGAGCAATCGGCCAGCTTAGTAGCAAGCCAACTGGCTCATGGTGTCCATATAAATAGAGTTCTTGCATATTCAGCCATTCATTCATCATATTCAGCAAAGGAGCATTCAAGGGCTTGTCATCCTCAGCACTAGGAGCATAATCGCTTGTCATCCTCAGCACTAGGAGCATAAGCGATTGTCATCCTCAGCACTAGGAGCATAAGCAATTGTAGTTTTAGCCATCTTCTCTTAGCGTTTTCCTCCTCACAGCAATAGGCGCATCAACGCATGAGCATTTAGCCATCTTGCATCAGCAAAATGCAATAGTTCAGCATCCAGCCTACAGTCCACCTTGCGTTTTCTGCATCCATACAGTTTTCAGCATTCATCATCTCATCGTTTTGCTCCATCCACTTGGTGAGGGTAAAACGCAACATTCATAAGCATTTACAACATTCATATTTAGTCTAGAACAGTCCCAACAAATAGCCCCATCTCTCAGCCTCAGCTTTGCATCCCTCCCTCATTCCATTGGGAAGAGTGCATAGGCTCGAGATTGGACATCTTTGGTGCTTCTATAGCAGTGCACAGTTCAGCCCAACACTTGGTCTTCAGATGTCTTGCGTTTGGCTTATCGTCAGTCACACCGTCAGTATCTTTAAAGATAATAAAGCAAATACTATCTCGGTAACGGGATAGGGGGCCCTTCAGTGGGTGGGTAATTCAGAATGCCGTACGGTGTACAGTTCTCATCTCTCTCCCTCATATCTCTTTAAAGTTTAAAGTCATTAAAGTGGATTGCTAAAACATAGGATACAAAAGATGGTGTGAGAATTTGTGTGACAGGATCCTCCAATACGAATACTTCCGTTGCATGTTGCATGGACCTAGTTTAGCAATCCACTTTAAAGTCATTAAAGTGGATTGATAAACTCATGAAACATAGGATACAAAAGATGGTGTGAGAATTTGTGTGACAGGATCCTCCAATACGAATACTTCCGTTGCATGTTACATGGACCTAGGTAGGTTAGCCCTAAGGCCAAGCTAGATTCTCTTGAGAGGGTCACTCCGGTGACCATGCACATATACAAATGGGCCCAAGGGTCATTCTACCATGCAATCTTGAGAGAATGGCCCTAGCTGTTAAAACCCCATAGATCTCTCTAGCTAATCACTATGCGTAAACACGCATAATCCAAGAATATACTCATCCACCCGACCACTCATAATCCCAAGGATGCACAGATTTGAAAACCATCTTGGATTGAGAAGAAAGTTGTTGCATCATGAAGAGGTGAATGTAGCATTTCCCACCTTTCTTGCGCAAGTGCTCGGATATCCTCATAATGAGAATCCCCCTGTTTCTCTTCTTTCAATAGCTCCTTGATCTTCTCCATCATTTAATCAATGCCTTCATACACAACACCCATGCATGGCTCATCTTTGTCGACCATGTGAAGCACTCATGAAGCATGGCCATAACGGACCACAAAACCTTTACATACTTCTCCACATTGGCCCAAAATGCATCTGACAAGATCCTTTTTTCAATTACCTTAGTTGGCTCATTAAAGTCCTTCCAAGCATCCCACTAAAATCGGCCTTCAGTAAGAACCAAAGTGCTGTAGAATAACTATCGCACTAACACAGCTAAAAATGACAAAAGGGATCTAGAGTGCACCTACAAAATAGACAAAAGGAAGAGTCCAACTGAGTACAACATGGCCAAACATGGCTGAAAGTAATAACATGCCTAAGATGTTCACACCTCTAATCCTCTTAGCATAGAAGTCCCGCACAATCTTGTGCTAATTCCAATACACAAGCCTGCATCCCTTTATATGCCAAGAAAATAAATTCATGAGGCCTTGAAAAACATAGCCAAATTTATCTTACTCGCTACCAAAGATCAAGCCACACACGAGCCCACAGACTAGTCTAAAACTGTCTCTTAGGTTGCCCTATTTTTGTCCTCTTGAGCTACAAATTCTTCCTCTCACAAAGGACCAAGAGAAGCACTCATGAACAGCCCACGAGTTGGAAGAAAGAGGAGCTGTGAGCCCCAAACATTTGGAGTCTCTGTAGCCTTCATCACCATCCTTCACTACTACTAGCGAGACGAGAGAGAGAAAGAGAAGCCTGTTCAGCCCTGCGCCTCCTGTAGTCGCCTGTAGTCCTCCTATGCGTGTAGCTATAGCCGGCTCCTCCCAAAGTGGAGCCCCCTTCCAAAAAAAGAGTAAACCCCCCCCCAAAGGGCCACGATCTCTTTAAAAAAAGGTTCTTTTGTTTATTGGTTTTAAACCTTTGTTCCCCCCCCCCATGGGGTTATGAAAAAGGACCTTATTAATACCTAGGGTCACCTTTGACCCCAAGTATGCACCTTTAATAAATGTCCTACACACTAACCACCATGCACAATATTCACTCGCTCTTCCCACGCCCTCCAGGTCCCCTAGGGTTAGGGTTAGGGTTTACAAGCACTGAGCCAAGGATACACTGTACGTGATGAATTGCCAAAAATACATAAGGCCATGACATACCCCCTCTCTTGAAAAATGGCAAGCATCCTCGATTGCATCCTAGTGATACAACAAAGCATCAAAGCGGAACCACACTGATAACGAAGGCTGTCCATACAAAAAATATCATCCATGTGATCCAAAAGAGTGTGCAAAGTACAATATGGCAAGATCAGATAAGCAAATGTATTGTCAGCTATATCAGTACCTTTGGGTGTGAGACAAAAGCTACACCAAGCGACCTCTAGATGACATCCAAGCCTATCTGTAAACAAGGGAGCGGAAGTTCTACCCCCTCTTGAGCATCAGGCAATGCTCCAGACCTATGCTCTACTAAACCTCTTAAATCTCTTAAAAATTTGAATTCATAAAATTGGATTGCTAAATTTTTGAAACTAAGGATCTAGAAGGTGGTTTCACACAGTTTGGGAGAGGGCCACGATCTCTTTAAAAAAAGGTTCTTCTGTTTATTGGTTTTAAACCTTTGTCCCCCCCATGGGGTTATGAAAAAGGACCTTATTAATACCTAGGGTCACCTTTGACCCCAAGTATGCACCTTTAATAAATGTCCTACACACTAACCACCATGCACAATATTCACTCGCTCTTCCCACGACCTCCAGGTCCCCTAGGGTTAGGGTTAGGGTTTACAAGCAGTGAGCCAAGGATACACTGTACGTGATGAATTGCCAAAAATACATAAGGCCATGACATACCCCCCTCTTGAAAAATGGCAAGCATCCTTGATTGCATCCTGGTGATACAACAAAGCATCAAAGCAGAACCACACTGATAACGAAGGCTACCCATACAAAAAATATCATCCATGTGATCCAAAAGAGTGTGCAAAGTACAATATGGCAAGATCAGATAAGCAAATGTATTGTCAGCTATATGAGTACCTTTGGGTGAGACAAAAGCTACACCAAGCGACCTCTAGATGACATCCAAGCCTATCTGTAACAAGGGAGCGGAAGTGCTACCCCCCTCTTGAGCATTAGGGAATGCTCCAGACCTATGCTCTACTAAACCTCTTAAATCTCTTAAAAATTTGAATTCATAAAATTGGATTGCTAAATTTGTGAAACTAAGGATACAGAAGGTGGTTTCATACAGTTTGGGAGGGAATCTTTTTAGGTAACCCTCGTCAATTACCTATTTTTCTTGCAACAGTGTTAAAGACTACTACAAATTGTAGCCACCACAGACTTGATTATGTATCTGTCTCACTGTTGATCTTGTTGATGGACAGAGCAGGGCAGCAGAGAAAGATAAGGGGGATATTACAACTATCATTGCCCTAGAGCAAATGTCCATGACGGTGGGGGGGTAGTAGAGTAAAATGCTAGCATTAGTTGTCTGGAAGGAAGTGTGATGCTCCTTTAAAAGATGGAGATGTGGTCCCATGTTTCTCAAGTGATTGCTAGCTATAGGGTGGTGGAGGACATAAAATATGTGTTTTTTTGGCAACACTGATGTGCGTCACACATGCAATCCATGCAAGAAGATATTACATAAACCACTAGATGTCCCTCCAATATGGCCGATAGCGTTGGGTAGCACTTTATCCACTAGAGAAACAATAGGTCTAGTGAAGGCAGGCTTTGACATTGGCATGAATTTGGAAGAGTTAAAGAGACTACACAAAATCTAGATATACTCAAATGCCACACTGACTAATGTTGAAGAGGCTACTAACAGGAAACAACCTTATCACAAGGGTATTTCCAAAGGCAGTATATGAACAAACACAAGCAGCACTAAAGTTGAAGGCAAGAGTTGTCTGCCAACATGTGTACAAAGAAGATGCTAAAGAACTCTTCTGTCTGGCGACAGATGAGGAAAAATAGGGTCCACCTTTTGATGTATTCATCCAAGGACAACCATCATGTTCTTTCCCTGAGTTTGTGGAAAGAACAAGTAACAAGAAGAAGTATCTACCATGCAAGCATATATACTATGTGTTTTTTTATGGTTCTTAGGCAAGATGTGATCAATAGCATGCACATCCACTAGCCTAGAATAGCTCAACATATCTTGAAAGACATGCTTATGAAGGTTGTGTGGTCTTTCCATCAGCAACCCAATACATAGTGATTATGACTTTTGTATCTATGTTGTATACAATCTTTGTCAATTTATGTTTCACATTGTACATAGCTTTGTCAAGTTATATTTCACATTGTACACAGCTTTTGTCTAATTACGTTTCGCACTGTCTACACACTTTTTATTTTGATAGTTATGGTCAAATCTTGGGAATATTTAAGGATTTTTGAACCTTCCTATCATCAACCACCCAGTAAGTACCTTTCTGCTCCCCACAGACCACATCCAAAATAAAACGATGCTTGCTGCTCTCTCACTTGTGCTCACTTCCTAGACGCACCCCGCTTCAAGAGGCTGATATGCCTAAACTCACCAAGGTAGGATGGAGGAATGAAACAAGACTCTAGTTGAAGCCAAGTGAGAGGCCACGAAGGCGATAGCTCGGATAGAGGAAGATGAGGATGCCAAGCCAGACCTGCTCTCAAGGCCGAACCATTTAAAAACCTACACCATTGATGACAATTAACGGCAAAAAGATTAAAGGAAAATAGCCAATACATGTCTTATTATGGGCCAACAGAAGTTAAGGAGGTAGAAATTACAAAGTTAGGGGAGGATCCCAAACGTGTCTACATTGCTAAATGACTTAATTGTGGCATAAGAAGAAGAACTCATTTCTCTCCTAAAAGAGTTCAAGGATTGTTGTGCTTGGAAAAACACCAAAATGAAGGGTGTACCACTTGAGGTGGCTTAACACACTATCCCGATCATGGAAGGATCAAGAACATCCAGGAAAAAACCGTATCAAATGAACCTGAAATATGCAGCAATTATAAAGGAGGAAATTGATAAGCTCCTCACTGCAGATTTTATCTATAAGATTGAGCACACAGATTGGCTATCACCAATCCTGATCGTACCAAAAACAAATGGGAAGCTAAGAGTCTGTGTTGATCTCAAAAAGGTTAATGTAGCTACCAGGAAAGACCACTACCCATTACCATATAGATAGCATGTATTAGAACGGGTAGCAAGTGAGGAAGCCTACATCTTCTTAGATGGGTTTTCAATCAGGTGTCCATAGCACCAGAAGACCAACACAAGACAACATTCAACATGATGTGGAGGACCTATGCTTTTAAGGTTATGCCTTTTTCCCTCACTAATTCCCTAGCAACTTTCCAACAAATGATGTGCATGGCCTTCAAGGACTACTGCAAAAGTGGCTTGAGGTATTCATTGAAGATTTGTGTGCACGCTCATGATGGATTGAACACTTGGATTGCTTAAGGAAGGTGTTTGAGAGATGTCAATTATATTTCATATCCTTAAACCCTTTAAAGTGCCAATTTTGGACAACTCCAAAACGTTTAGTTCACAAGGCATTAATTGATAGAGAACGTTGCACAAGAAAATTGAAAGCCAAGAAAATAAAAAGAGTGTATGTTAATTCATTGTTCAAAAAGTGCTTATATGCACATATAGCACAAAGCTAAGCCACGTCCTGTGGCTTCAAGTATCAAAAATAAGAGGAGTGTATATATAAGAGGCACGAAGCCAAGCTAGTGGCTAAGTACAAAAAAGAGTAGCTAGCACTACTTCTACGACTAATCTAAGTTCTCCACGTCCTCGCTCCCTTCTGCGCTCCCTTCTCCGCCTCCTTCTTCCTCATCTTCTTCCTCATCTTCTTATGTAGGGTCCTGTAAACAAGGGACAACATATATCAATGTATGAAAAATCAAATCTTTATTTATAATATTGATATTATTTAATTACTTTCACATACCTCGAGGGGCGCTCCAGTAGCCCGGATATACTGCTCCTCAGTAATCAACCCGTCATTATAGACGTGCCTCCATGTATCTCCTCTCTGTGATGGTGGCGGTGGTAGGCTGTCTCGACAGGAGTAGGGTACCTGCCCACGATATCAAGCTGCAAGATGACACAATTTGCGGAGGGGTTAGTACAAAGTAGGGTACCTGCCCACGATATCAAGCTGCAAGATGACACAATTTGCGGAGGGGTTAGTACAAAGAAACACCCTCTAATAAACTACAAAAACAATATAATTTGAGATCGATACTTACAAATTGGGCCTCCCATGATTCAACACCCCTTGCTCCAAAATGCACGCTTCCATATTGCTCCATTTGGATCCTTCGTGCCTCCACATGCTGCAGACTGGGTTCCTCCTTCCCTGACTTCATTGCTTTCTTTCACTCACACTTGTGAGCGGTGTGGGGCGGGCCCCTTGGCAAGCTCCGCTAGTGCATGCCTCTTAAGCGAAGATCTTTTATTGCTAAGTATCATAACAATCTTTGAATTGGCCCATTTATCTGTGAACTGAACATTGGAGGGGTTAGGATACCTAGAGCGAACAGCAGCGAGGGTCTCATCAGCCAACCTCTTTGGATGATCTTTGTAGTGAATAAAGCAATCTCTATAATTGTTAGCAATTACAGAGCGCATGAAGGCCATGATGTCCTTCCCACGTGCATCCATCAAGATGCCTCCTGTCTGAGTGATGTCATAGTAGATCGTACCATCACCCGGAGGCACGTCTAAATCATCTGAATCATCCTCGTCCCCACCACCACCCCTCCCAAAGCACTGTGCCATGCATCCCCCACCGCTCTCCCTGCTACTACGCCTGCTATATTGTGTCGTGTCGAGCTAGTACGCTGGCCACTCGTAGCTGGAGAAGCGACTCTCGACTACACAGGAACACGTGGACCACTCGTAGCTGGAGAACCAAGTCTCGACTGCACGGGAGTACGTCGACAGCTCTGCGAGGCAGAAGGGCCTCCTGAGAGACGGCATGGGGGAAGGGGCATAGGACAGCATGGGGGAAGGGGCTCGACTATGTAGCCGGCTAGACTGTGTTGACTCCGCTGGGGTAATCTCAGCTGGTGTGGGGTTGGGGTGGTTTGGAGTCTGTAGTGCCGACTCTTGGGGGGTGTTTAGAGTACCCGTCATGTAGCTGTATAACTCCCCAGGACTGGGAGGGTTCCCCAAAAGGTTATATAACTCCCGAAAGATGGTCTCCCGCCGAAGATGAGGTGAGCCTGAAGAGCTTCCTGGCCACATGATGAATTGGAAAAAAAAAGAAGAAGATTACTGAGAAGAGAAAAAGAGAGAAAAAGAGAGTAGAAAAGAGAGGAAAAGTGGGGATAAAAGAGAGCAGAAAGGAGATGAAAAGAGAGGAGAAAAAGAGGGAATAAAAGAGAGGAGAAAAAGTGGGGATAAAAGAGAGAAGAAAAAGAGGGGATAAAAGAAAGGAGAGGAAAAGAGAGGAGAAAAAGAGAGAAAAAGTGGGGATAAAAGAGAGGAGAAAGGAGAGGAAAAGAGAGGAAAAGAGAGGAAAAGAGAGGAGAAAAAAAGAGAGAGAAAGAGAGGAGATAAGAGAGAAAAATTACCACGAAAAGAGAAGGAAAGAGAGAAGGAAAGAGAGAAGGAAAGAGGAAAATAGAGAAAAAGAGAGGAGAAAAAAAGAGAGAAAAAGAGAGAAAAAGAGAGGAGATAAGAGAGAGAAAGAGAGACGAAAAGAGAAGGAAAGAGAGAATAAAAGAGAGAAGGAAAAAGAGAGGAAAATATAGAGTGCAATCCATTTTTTCAATCATGCTTTCCCCCTTTCCATCATTCATGCAATCCCTTTCCATCATTCATGCAATCCCTTTCTTCATTCATGCAATCACTTATTTCCATCATTCAATATGCAATCCTTTTCTTGGAAGTGGAAGTGGAAAGGAGAGAAAAAGAGAGAAGGAAAGAGAGTAGAAAAGAGAGGAAAAGTGGGGATAAAAGAGAGGAGAAAGGAGAGGAAAAGAGAGGAGAAAGGAGAGGAAAAGAGAGGAGAAAAAGAGAGAGAAAGTGGGGATAAAAGAGAGGAGAAAGGAGAGGAAAAGAGAGGAGAAAAAGAGAGAAAAAGTGGGGATAAAAGAGAGGATAAAGGAGAGGAAAAGAGAGGAGAAAAAAAGACAGAAAAAGAGAGAAGATAGCAGAAAAAGGGAAGGGAAGGCTAGGCCAGGGAAAAATAACAAAGTGCATCTATCTTCGCGTATAACAGCGCGTCTATAGACGCGGCTATTTGTTTCCAAACACAGAGTAGACGCGTCTTAGCGCTCTTAGACGCGCTCTCAGATGCGTCTATAGATGCGCTCCGACAGACGGACTATTCTAAAAACTCGAAAAGGACATGCGCCCGACACAAAAGCACAACAGTAGTACCAAAAATATTCGTTTCTTGGATACGACAAAGGACGAATCCAAAGAGAGCAACTTTCAAAGAAGATCAACCGTAAAGAGACTTACCTTGGATAGAGGTATGGAAGCTTCTTGTCCTTCTTCAAAGCTGCTTCTCTTTCTTCTCTTCCTTGTTCACCCTTTGCTTCTCTTTCTTCTCTTCCTTGTTCACCTTCTCTTTCTTCTCTTCCTTGTTCACCCTTTGCTTCTCTTTCTTCTCTTCCTTGTTCACCCTCTTCTCTTGTGTGCTTGGAGATGATTGTGTAAGCCTGGAGATAAGTGTGGGTGCTTGGAGATAAGTGTGGATGCTCGGAACTGTGTCTGTTAATAGCAAAGCAAGTCGCGCGACGTTAAAAGTATGTGAAGAAAAGCAAGCGCGCTAAAAGTAGGTTTGAAAATCACATCTATAAAAGCGCGTCTAAAATCGCATATGTTCTTTGTAGTGCACGTCTATATACGCGTCTAAATGCGTGTTTAATTACGCATTTACAACACGGTTTAGACGCGCCTATATACGCGCACCACACAGAACAGACGCGATTTTAGACGCGGTATTAGACGTGCCACAGAGTTTTAAGATTAATTATTTGATACAAGAGCAAATTTTTTGGGTTGTTTATTTGTAGGATGTCTTCATCTTCAACAAGTAGCTCCAGTGAGGATGAATCCCTCCGTATCCACCATCGTGAAATGTGGTTGGAGCAAAAAATCAAATGTATGTGTGATCGATGTCGAGGAAACATGTATCGTGCACGCAGGATTACACTCAATCACATCTCAAAGGATGGAGAATAGGATGCGACCGTAAACATGGTAAGTGTTAAAGAGTTAAGGTTGATTGAGATACATATGGGTGTTCATATGTTTGAGTTATGATCCCGTTTTAATTTGATACACAGGATCCAGTGCCACACCCGCATATGTTGCCCTATGCTCGTTGTCGTGATGAGGAGGCAAAGCGTCGGCGATATGAGGTGGGATCTTCAGGAGGGACCGTTACGGATGCATGGAGTGATGGTGATAGCCATTACCTCATGAAGCCGTGGAGGCATTAGGAACTCAATGGAGTCTTTTTGGGCCCTTTAATTTGCCATGAGGTTATGGAAACGTTTAACTTTTTGACAAATAGGAGCCCGCCATGTAAGCAAAAACCATGGGTTTGTAAGAGAGGTGTAAGAGTGGTCAAAGGGTGCACTTTTTCCCCCAAAAAGGAGGGGAGGTAATTTTACAATTTTTGGACCTCCATAACTTCTACATACAAGCTCCGATTTGAGCGGAGATTACAGATCCGTGATCTACGCATCAAGAGCTTTCCATAGATATGTTACATGATATGGTTTTATCCGCTAGATTTTAAATTCCATTTTCCCTCCAAAATTCAAATTCGAATAAAGTAACCGTTTTGAAGCTTCAAATTAGAAAACGTTTCTTCTTAAGAGAAAAGGTTTGACTCCCTTAAACTGCCAAATAAAAGGGCCCAAGAAGACTCCATTGAGTTCCTAATGGAGGAGGTGTTTGATGATATGGTGCGGGATTTATATGTCCATCAATCTGAAGGGAGGAATGATAGCATGGAGCAGGACGATCTTTTTACGCAGCATCGACTCCACTGTTTGAGGGGGGTGCACATTCTCTGTTCTACGTGCCTCCCTTGAGTTACTAAACTTGCAAACCATCAGTGATGTACATTTACCAGCCTACACCAAAATCTCACTTTTTGTATTCTCTGTTTTACGTCTAAATACGCGTCTAATTCTCAGTCTAGACGCACTAATAGACGTGCTAATACAAGCGCAAATAGACACGCTGCTAGACGCAGTGCTAGATTCTCAGTGTAGACACGCTAATAGACGCGTCAATACACGCGCTGTTAGACGCGCCCATAATTTCTCTATTCAAGCAACGCCTATAAACGCGCCCGCTATTTTGTGCATCTAGTAATTGCTTTGTGTTGTTGTGCATGGTAACACGTGCGGTGTTCTTGGTGCGTGCCATATCCATGTACGACTATGCTAATGTGGTGATGTGCTGGTGTCCTTACGTGGGTGTCTACGTAGATCTTGAGCTCAAGCTCTCTAAAAAAGTGAAATGAAAATGAAGTGAGAGAAGGAACTATTAATAGTTTTTTTTAAGGAAAAAAAAAACCTAACTAAACTTATTTTCTTAGCCTTATTACATCTAGATTTATGCTGGTGCGTGCACAACCCAGCGCGTGCACAACCCAACGCCTCCCTTGTCTCCTCATTCGTGCACGCCAAGCACCGTGCCTATGGGGAGCATTGGTCTGCAACCATTCAAGCCGAGCATGACTTTTTGCAGCCTTGCGTGCCTCTTGCGTAAGCTTAGATTGTTGGGCCCGCTCCCTAACCAATACCCTTCCAAAGGTTGTGCGATAAAACCAATTGAACATCTGTTATAGATAGTTTGTACGTGTTCCTCCTGCAGAAGCTCCACCTCCATGTCTTGTATTTTTGAAATAAACCCCTCTATGTTTTCTACATCTAAAAGTTGACCATCAATTTGCTTTTTGATTACATCTGTTATCCAGGGAGTCCTTTCAAACATCCATGTCAATACCTCATGTGTCTCCTTCGGTACCTCAAATGCACCAAGCCACCAGACCTCTTTCTCAGATTGCACACTAAAACTTGGTTTGGTAGTCTTTTCCCATGCAAATATCATGGCCTCATTCATGAGCGTAATGCTCATACGTTCCAGCTTCCGACCTTTCACAATTTGGCACTCATCTAGCTTGAGCACAAATAAAAGTATGCTCCCCAAAATTGCAAATAAACGGTAATTTACAATATTCAAAACAAAATAATTGTCTTCATTTTCTACTGAAAAACATGAATAGTAGCAAATGCAAGTTCTCACCTTCTGGTGAAAGACCATAGAACTTCACCATAGCTTATTGTAGTCTCTCAATATGAACAAAGATGTTATTGTAAACATCATAGTGAAATTCTGTACTTGTTGTCTTGATTTTCTTTCTGCTCGACCCTGTGTCTAATGTTAATGTGCCCTCAACGTGATAAAACTGTCCTATAGCTCGCTGCACATCATCATTATTGATACGCTTGACATTGTGAATCACCTTGAGTGTAGGAAATAAAGTGCCAGTTATTCCTTGTCTTAGAAATGCATCTTTTACAACCTGGCGGATTGCTTGGTACCCTTTCATGCTGATCCGCATCACAAGCATGTTGAATTAATGAAGAATCTATGGAGGTGGTAATCTCGCTCACTACATTGCTGACAACAGCTTGGCGTATTTTAGGATGATGAGGGTCAGTAATAATTGAGAGAATATCCTTGGTATTCAGAATGGCTTTGACCAAATCCTTCCATCCCTCTTCATTAGAACCACACACCTCTTTTGCAGAAAATTCATGGGCAGAACATAAATCATGACTATTATGTTTAAATCACTAAGTGCATAATGAAAGTTTATGTTACTTACTTTGTTGTACCACCTTTAAACGCAAGAGATTCTATACCAGCCAATGTCTTTTTGCGTTCACGAGCACCATTTAGCATTGCTTTGAGTCGTTTGATAAGTTCCTCTAGCCTTTGAATCTTTGCATCCTTCTCCACATTCTCTGCGAGGATCTCTTTCATTTTATCTGATGATGTTTTAAGTCCTTGACATTGTAAAAGGCTGAATTGTGATGCTTGCAATTGAGATCGGAGAATATGGGTTTGCCAAGCTCCACTTGTAGTCAATCTTCTGCAGTATCCTAACAAGCCAAGCTCTCCTTCACCAACAAATTGCATAAAAGATGATAAATTGCGGAAAGGAGGGTTTGCTCTTAATGGAGGGTGAACTGGATAGAGATGCCCATCAACCCAAAGATCTACATTTTTTTCCTTAGCTATCCTACGAGCTTGGACAGATTGTGCATCAGTAGGATGGGTTTTTTTAGAGCTACCATACTCTTCAGGAATACGAATGTGTAAATCAACCTTCCGTTTTCTAGCTTCACAAGGGACTACACACACAGCTTGCAAAGGCTCCATAGTTGAGGAGAGAGATCCTCATAGGAGAGGGAGAGAGAGAGAGAGAGAGAGAGAGAGAGAGAGAGAGAGAGAGAGAGAGAGGGAGTGAGTGAGAGACTGTTAAAACTTTGCTGTTTGCAGGTTTAACACAAATCCATTTTTCTAAGTAGAAAATGATATTTTTGATATACAAATATACTAACATGGAGTTTTTCATCAATAAATTACATTTATGAGAAAATTTAAATGATAATAATTTTTGGGATCCCCATAATTTCGGGATCTGACAGTTAGTTATGTTTATGGGGTTGTGGTGGGAACCTGACAGTTAGTTATGGATGTACTGGCTCCTGAGACAGGCTTCTGACGTGACCCTTGAATTACAAGCTTTTTGGAGGAAAATTTTTATTTTCATCATACATATTGGTTGGGTGGTGTTTTTTTTACCTCAAAATATTAAAAAATAAAAAATAAAAAAATTTTACTTTTTGGGACCCACCTAAATACGAGAATGTTTTGCTGATGAGGAAGGGAGATATGGTGGGAGTTAATGAGAAAGGAGATTTCAAACTGACAAGAAAGATTCAATTTATAGAGAGTGAAGATAAAAAATTCAAAAAGTAAGAGAGAAAGTATGAGAAAAGTCAAAAAGTAAGAGAGAGAGTATGAGAATATTCCCTTTAAAAAGTGAAACTAGGGGGCTATGGCTGATGTGGCAAGGCAAAAAATAGGGGTCATCATAGCCTTTGTCTCCCTTAAGCCCAACTTTTTAAGCTCTAATTCCTTAAAATTAGGAATCCTTAGGAGGCCCTTTTTGGGTCCAAAATTTTCCTAATGAGGAGCGAGCTTTTCGTTTGACAGCTTTTAAATTTTCCAAGCCAACAGGACCTTCAAGAGGCGTAACAATTCGAGGATCCACGTTCTCCTTGTTGGAGTCTGACGGCTGATTGCCAGGTTCACCCAAGAAGCCGAGAAGGCAATAACGCCTTCGTTCTTCTATGAGTGCGCTCAAGCATGCCGACAAACACATGCCATGCAAAGCACAGAACAACCTCCATATAACAGAATTTGCGACACACAACTACCACACAAAGCACCATATAGGCGGAGCAAAGCCACGAAGAACACAGCACGGCAGAAGCTCCACGCAAAATTGCCAAGCCATCAGACATGCCGATGTGCCACGAACACATGCGCACGAACACATGCGCCTAGAAGCTCCTCGCACACAGCGTATTACCATACGCGGATTGGACCACGCGTACTACATGCACCCGCCGACTGCAACAACTGGATTGCACAAAGCGCTGACATGCGTACTGCATGCCACTGACTGAAACAACTAACGCATGCACAAAATAATCAACTGAAGCTACTTCGAATATTCTTTATTAAATAATCAACTTTTTTTTTTAACATCGTAGGCACATATTCACTCGAAGACATTAATTAATTTATTTTTACGGTGCTTATTCGATTTCACAAAGAAAAGCTTAGGCTTCCTAAGGTCCCACAACAAACGTTAGTTTTGGACCTTACGAAATCCCAAACATTACTATCAAGGTCATTTGTAAACCTTACAATTCATTTTTCAACAGTAGCATAAAATAAGAGCACAAAGACACATGTCCATGGAAAAACAAATCACACTTGTTATCTATAAAGGATAAAACCACGACAAGAGGACCTACACACAAGGAAAGCCAAGTATACAAATGAAACCTAGAAGAAACAAGCTTCTTCCTCAATAAGACCAACAAATTTACAAACTTTTGCGGGCGAAAGCAGTACAAATTCATCTCCATTGACAATGGATTTTTCAAATTTACGTGTTCTTTCCCATACAAAAAGATATAATGTGTTGTAGTCGTGTGGTGATTGGGCTTCTTAATCATCATCAATGGCGATGGGATTTTCATGACTCCCTAGCTCTGTCCCTAGCTCTGCAGTGTGGTTGCCATGCACGTTCTGTACTCCATCACAATCTTCACTTTCATCATCTTCATCTTCTCTATCGGGACGGTGCATGGACTGGATTGAAATATCTAACACAAGGAGTATCTGCAAAGAAAATTTCTTATATGTCTATGCACTGGGTGAGGTGAGAAAGCTTCATAACTTTCCATACTACAGGAGATCTTCTCCTACTCATACCCGAAGCAATCTTTGGAATTATCCATGACACTGCTAAGTAGTAATATTTTCCAGTGCGGACCATTTTCAAGAGAGTGCTCTGGAGTGAAGCGCCCTTGTCCATGTATACATAAGCCCACTCAAACAAATTGACAGGCGACAAGCAAACAATACCAGATCATAGTTTGGCTGGAGAATGGGTGTTGCTGACAGTATTTGTTTGAGATTCTGGAATTCCTCCTGACAAGATCCTGACCAGACATAATCTGCATCTGTCACCATCAACTATTTAGGGGAACTACCACATTTGCCAGAAACATCATGAATCTGCTATGCCACTTGATTAGTCCCAAGAATCTAGCAAGTTCTTTGGTATTCTTAGGCGGCTTCATCTTTACAATGATTGCTTCCTTGGCTCGATCCATAGCTAGCCCTTCTGTAGATACTATGTGCCCTAAGAGGGATCCACTTGAGCGCAGGCAAAGGTGCACTTGGCTGGATTAAGGCTCAGTCTAGCCTTCCTGCACTTCTCCAAGCACATCATGAGGTGTGTTATATGTGGTCTTCCTTCTTTCCAAACACGCTAAAATCATCCATAAACATTCTCATGAAGGTGCTTAAATATTCATAGAATATTTCCTAAACCAACATTTGGAATGTGGCTAGAGCATTCTTCAACCCAAAAGTCATTACAGTGGAGGCAAAAGCCCCCCCTTTCTGTTAGGAATGTTGTTTTTTCTTTATCCTCCGGGACCATCCGTACCTAGTTATACCCCCCATCCAGGAAGAAGTATGTCTCATGCCCGGCTACCGCATCCAAATGGGAATCTATTGGTAGAGCGAGAATGGATCTGATATAGTGGAAGCATTCAGCTTGCAGTAGTCAATGTAGACCCTCAGCTTCCCATTCTTCTTCGAGATGATGACTACTGGTGAAAGCCATTCCGCCATGTCCACTAGATGGATGAACCCTACTCCCACCAACTTATCAATCTCCTCCTTCACTTTTTTGGTGTAGTTGGGGCTCATTCTATAACTACTCTATCGGATAGGAGTTGCATCTTCTTTTAAGTTACTCTTGTGTTGTAGTTCCAAGCAAACACATCTTTGTAGGATTTCAGCAATTCCAGGAGTCTTCCTCTGAATTCATGATTCAAGTTGGCACTGACTTTGACTGTTTTGGGCTCTTGGTCGTCCCCCACGTTCACTTCTTCGAGCTCATCCTCATGAACTCTGATATTTCACTTCCTAAGTTGGGTTTCCTCCTGCTGCTTGAGCCATCATGGTTTGTTCTTACTTAACCTGCAATTCTGCCACACTGTCCTGAGTGTCCTCCTCCTCTTCCTTTGCACTTTCTTCATTTAGTAGTACTTCAGGGTGAGCCACCAGGACTTCTGGATCCTATCTCTATACAATCCTTTCTATATCCACCTCAAATAGTGACAGCAAATCTAGATTTTCTTTCATGATTTAATCTTCGTCGTTGTCTTCTACCCCTTCCAGGTAGTTTAGACCCTCTGCATTCATCGGTCGGTTGGCCAGATTCAACTTGTCTTTTCTTACAAAATTGAGATATAGACCATTCTTTTTCCCTCTCCGAATTGTGATCTTGTCTGTATCCTAGTTGTACTTTATCCTTCCACTTTTGAGCCACGATCTCCCCAATAGCATGGGATATGCACCCGCTATCTCAAACATTTTGAGGACTATGAACATGGGGCAGTAACATGCATCCTACCACTTCTATTTGTTCTCCCTTGATTATTCTAACTGGTTGAACTCTTCTCTGGTCAGCCATGCAGATCTAGAACGGAGCTGGCTGCATGTCCGTGATACCTAGCTTTTTAGCCAAGCTATCTAATATTATGTTCACTCCTGATCCTCCATCCAGGATGACCCTCGCCAGATGACCCTCACCACTGTCTTCCCCTTGATCTTGATGGTCACTTCTAGAACAGACGTGTCACAATCCTAGATTGTTTCCACATTCCTACATTCTGCTGCCAGATTTTTGGGTTCCTGAAGGGCGTCTACACTAGTTTCTCATTTGGTATTATGGCCTTAAGCACCTTTTGCTCTGCTGGATTTTCCAGTTCCTGAAGGGCATCTGCACTAGCTTCTCATTTGGTACTATGGCCTGAAGCAGCTTTTGCCTGTAATGTTGGGAACCAGATTCAGCATTTGGCCTAGTGTGATGTTCAGTTTCATCTTGTTGAGATCCTCCCAAAACTTTCCCTTGTCAGTTTTCCTATCCGGATTCCTTCCATTTTCTTTCTCGTGGTGCTTCTGTTGCTTTGGGCTGTAATTCGCTCCAGTTTGGCACTTCAGCATCCTTTCTTCGGTTACTCTACCATTGCACATCGGCTTCTTTCCTGCTCCAATTTCTTCCCTTTTCTTAACCAAGTTTGTCCTGTCCAGATTTTCCTCAGAATGCTCTCCCATGGGCGGGCTTTCCTACATTGTCCTCACCATCCCTTATGCACTCTACACCAACTTGCTGATTTTTTCATGGACTCTTTGTTGCCTTGCCCACTGTTCTAGCTTCTGTTTCTATTTTGTCTCCGCATTCCTACCTATCTCGGTCGTTGTGAGGAGAATTTTTGTGATGCATGCAGTTGGGACCTTAGCAAGCCCAGAGAAGGAGAAGCCATGAGAGCGTCTGATGGTGTGACTTGGACAAGTCATGGATCTCATGAGAGCAAGTCAATCTGGTATGTTTTTGGAGCAATCCTTGCATGAGGATGAGTCACAAGTTGATGAACGACTACTGGAGCTTTTGGATGATGCATTAGAATGGGCCAAAGAATGAAGTTGAAGTAGTGAATTAAGTACATGAGGAAATGCCAATAGTCCATGCCTTGACGAGTATTGATGTGACTATGCTACCCGGTATGAATGCCCTAGATGTGAGGCCATATCATTTGAATATATACACTCATGGTAAGTTTTTTTTGGAGACTCCCTATTGTGTCCATGTAAACCTTTGGGGATAGGGATGCCATGATTTGGTCAACAAGATTATATAGGCAAGAGAAATGTGGTGATTCAAGAGGATTGCACGTCGAAGGGGGTGAGCCCAAAAATGTCCGCACCGCTTGCAGCTAGAAGGAAATTGCCGCTCGAAGCTAGAGGGGAGGTAATAAAAGAGACGACAAGGGGGCTCTAAAAAGGGGGACCAAACAGCGTGGAGAGAAGAGGAGCAGGCTTTGGCCCTTAGCTTCGGCTGAGAGGGGAAAGTGTAGGGATGGACGAGCAAGCTTGCTGACTAGAGCCTAGAAAGAAAGCCTTGAAGCAGCCCGATGGCAGACAGGAGAGCAGGGTCACTACTCTGACAGTGTGTCCGTGTCTTGGTGGTGGGGTTGTGAGTCTCCCCCACCCTCCCTCATATTTGATGTAGTGGCTCTGGGACCGAGGTGGTTGGCTTATGTCGCAAATCAGCATCTTATTTCAAACATTGGTCGGGTTTCTCCTCAACACCTCACCCCTTCTCCTCGTGTTCCAGCAGGCAAGCAAGAAGCTTGCGTGCTGGAATTGTCACTTTTGGAGACCTAGGATACAAGGTATTGCACGGAGAGTGCTGGTTCACCAGTGCTGGGAAGTCCACTTCATAAGAACAGTTGCAATGGTCATCCTGAACATGCAGGAATTGTGCCTGTACGTGATTTTGTTACTAAAGTTGTGGTGTCTCAATTTCGAGTGCATGGAAGCCCTCATTCTGCACTATGCTTTGATCCTACTGGAACCCTATTAGTCATGCCTCTGTTCATGGGCATAACATCAATATCTTTCGAATAATGCCAATTTCAAATGTGAATGGGTCAAATTCAAGCTCATATGATGCAAGCACCTAACATGCACACCTTTACAAGCTTTCTCGTGGGATGACTAACGTGGAGGCACAGAGAATCTATAAGAGTTTATTGAGAGGATTGTGCATTCGATTAAAAAGGCACAATGAGAGTTAGTGAAAGATCTCTCAGGTTATAAAGAAGGGATGTTTATTTGAGTTCAATCTAAGGTTGAGATGACTGTGAAACAAGGTAATTTTTTATTTGAATAAGGGGTTGATACGGGATCAAATATGGTCAAGGTATGGGCCTGCCAGCATAGAAGTTCTTCTGGGATTTCAAGAGGTTGGAAGTTTGTGGATCTAGAGAATTGGGGAAGAGCAAGGGGTTGCATCCATCCCTCCAAAGAAGTTGTAATTGTTGGTTTAGACTTCCCTTGATTCACAAAGACTCTAGTGTTATCATTCGGGTTGTTAGATGCTTTTAGATTAGGTAGCCCCATCATCTTGCATCTGTATGTCTCTCACTTGTGTGGTGTGTCTGGTGTTGTTATAGAGGCCTACATCCAAAGCCCTCACATGTTATGGTGCCCCCACTGAGGATTGGAGAGATGTTTAAGGCTTTGATTTGCAGGTTGGAACCCACTTGGCGGATCAGCTCAGGACCAATGGTTGGATTTGGATATGATGTATTCAGAGGTGAGAAGGGAGAAGATGTTACTATGTTCCTGAGGAGAGTTAAGTTGGCATCTTTGAGGAACAACAGAGATGAGGATGCTTACAAGTTGAAACTGGTGATTTTGTTGTTAGAAGATGTAGCCAGGGAGTGGTTTGATGATGAGGCCACAGATGTTGAGAGAGGAAGCTGGTATGGGTTGAAAGAAGCCCTAAAGGGAAAGTATGGAAAAGCAGATACTCCAGAGAACTTGCGGAGAGAGCTAAGCAGGTTGAACCAAGGAGAAAATGAGAATGTGTCAAATTTTGTGGGTAGGTTTGAAGCTGCATGGAGGAAGATACTCAAGACCTATTGAAGTGTTGCATGGGAGGATCAAGGAGAAAGTGAAGGTGAAAGACCCACACACACTTGCAAAAGGTGTGAAGATTGTCGTGTACCAAGAGAGGAAGATGAGATGGAGAGTTGGTTTGTGTATGCCACCCACTATGCCAGGTAGAGTTGATACATTTGATTTTCTTGACGTGTGTCATGCTAGTAGCAGTAAGCATGTTGTGGATCACTGTGTGAATAATGTGTCAGTGGATGCAAAAGCAATGGATCAATGTGTTTGTGAAGTTACAGAGAGTGTAGGTTGTATGGTTGTGGACCCAAAGTTAGAGGTAGTCGATGCTAGCAAAGTGGTGTAGGATTTCTCACAGGTTGGTGAGTCTACTATGGAGAGGCAGGTGGTCCCTAGTGTGTTGGAGATATCATAGATACTACCTAAGTTGGGGATTACTTCATCAGAGGATGCCAGTGTGGAGTCTACAGGTTTGTTTTGTGATGTGTTACAGTGTGAAGTAGAGAGTTTGTCAGAATTGACTTTGTATGATGGCACAGGTGACGATGATGCTAGCATGAATCAACAGTCATATGTTCATGAATATATGGATAGTGGTATGGATAATGATGTGGATGCTTTATTGGATGACACCTTGGAGGGTGTCTTTACTTTGCTCAAAGAATATGTGGATCTAGGTGATGTTGAGCAAGTTGATGCCCATGCGGATGCTAGAGTATGTGTCAAGGATGAATAGCTTTTGGATGCTGTGAATAGATTGTGGAATGAAGAAGCTAAGGATGTTGACCAAGAGGTACAGCAGGTTGTTGATTTGGGTTGTTTGGATGATAGTGTTTAGGTTATGGTGGCTAGAGTTTGGATTGATGTTGTAAAGGATAGAGATGTGTGTGCAGGTATGAAAGATTTTTTGAATCACGCAAGTATAGTCTTTGGGCTATATGCAAGGCTGTAACAAGAATATATGGTTTTTGATCCACGGAGAGAGCTACAGGTTCCCTTGGCCATCAAGTTTCGAGTGGCCTCTTTTTTTTTTGATCGAGGTGGAAGGATCACTTGTTTAGTGTACACAAGAGTGTTGTCAAACACTTGAAAGTGTTCCACCAAGGGGGTTGGGCTATATGTGATGAGAATTTTTGTGATGTATGCAAAGGGGACCTCAACAAGCCTAGAGAAGGAGAAGCCATGAGAGCGTCTACTGGTGTGACTTGGACAAGTCATGGATCTCATGAGCAGGTCCATCTAGTATATTTTTGGAGCAATCCTTGCATGAGGATGAGTCACAAGTTGATGAACGGCTATTGGAGCTTCTGGATGATGCATTGGAATAGGCCAAAGAATGAAATTGAAATAGTGAATGAAGTACATAAGGAAATGCCAATAGTACGTGAGAAAAATACTCCTCCTTGTGCCTTGACGAGTATTGATGTGGCTATGCTACCCGATATGAATGCCTTAGATGTGAGGCCATATCGTTTGCATATATACACCATGGTGTGTTGGAGCCCTATTGTGAGCATGTAAACCTTTGGATAGGGATGCCACTATTTGGTCAACAAGATTACAAAGGCAAGAGAAAGGTGGCGATTCAAGAGGATTGCACGTCAATGGTGGTGAGCCGAAATCGCCTCTCGCAACCAGAGGAGAGATCATAAAAGAGACGACAAGGGGGATGTAAAAAGGGGGACCAAGCAGCGTAGGCTTTGGCCCTTGGCTGCTTGTGCACCAGCGTCGCCTGAGAGGGGAAAGCATAGGGAGGGACGAGGAAGCTGGCTGACTAGAGCCTGGGAAGAAAGCCTTGGAGCAGCCCGATGGTGGTACACAGGAGAGGAGGGTCCCCACTCCGACGGTGTGTCCATGTCTTGGTGTTGGGGCTGTGATGCTCTCCCACCCTCCCTTCTTCATCGTATTCGGTGCAGTGGCTGTGGGACCAAGGTGGATGTGGCTTACGCCGCAAATCAGGATCTTATTTCAAACACTGGTCGGGTTTCTCCTCAGCACCTCACCCCTTCTCCTCGTGTTAGCCCATTTGTCGCGCACTATGCGAAAGAATCAAGAAAGCAGCTTGCCTGCTGGAATTGTCACTTTTGGAGACCTAGGATACAAGGTGGTGCTCTCTTATTACAAACTATGCACAATAGATGTTGATAATCCTCTTCTCTGTCTCTCTCTCTCTCTCTCTCAACCACGACAACTTCTTGTTATAAAGATAATCTATTTTCAATTTTGCTTAACAAAGACCTATCAGATCTTATTTTGCATCCAATACAGACCTGTGAAATTCAAAAGGAAAAACAAACACACCAATAATCAACTGTTAGTGTAATGAAAACTACAATGCTAGATAAATACGGACGAGCAGAGTCAATAGGAGCTGCCATCTCAGGAGTCATTCAAACGAGAATAGCCCAGAGGGGTGGAGAAGCTCCACTTTTGTGTAGCTAAGGCACCTCCAAAACTGAGATTTCTGCAGGATCAACACTTCAAGGACCATGCCGCAAGACGTTTCTCAAAGACAAGGCTCCAAATACATCCTACATAGTGTAATTTAAGAGCAAGATGGCTTGTGTAGCATCCAGGTCCTAAACTTAAACCCCCCCAGGAAAAAAAAAAAAAATCTCTATCACAATTTACAATTGTGATTAAATACTTCATAAATAAATTCATTTTGATTCAAGAAAAGTCAATATCCAAGTGCTTTTAAATGAGCAGCAAAATACCGATACATGTCAATAGTTGCTCACTTGAGACCATCCTATTCTAACAACATGAACAAGAGATAACAATACATTACTTTATCGTAACGTATCTGTTAGTACCATGTTTTGCCCAGTGATTCTTCAAGTCAATAGGCATTGTGATGTCTACACCATCTCCAGCTAGCCTTTCCAAGATCTTCTTGAAGGCCCCACCGCTCATTTTACGTCCCGCAACTCTAGCACCACGTTTCGTCTGACTCATCGGGAGAGGATACACAGAAAGGGCATTGGTACAGCAAGCTGATTGCCAACCGCCACTCCCCCACCTATAACATTGTTGATTGGTTCCTGTGCAAGAGCAGTGTGGAATAGGCGTGGAGGACGTATCATATGGAGCCATGGCTGCAAAACTGATTCTCGAAACTTCATCTTGCTTGCTTTTTTCAATTTTGTATGGTGCCTCTGGCTGCATTTGCTGCTTCACCTCCTTTGGTGAGGACTTGGATGCTTTGCTGTGGTGGCTGGTCCCCCCTGCTGATGGTTTCCTTTTCTTAGAACTGTCCTGTGCCTTCTTAACCTGCTGCTTCTTGGCTCCAGTAAGGCTTCCCACTCCACCCTCAGCCATTGGCAATGCTAATATTGGCTCCACGGGCAGAACATTTACAGTAACATTGACCATTTGCATGAGCTTTGCAGCAGCTTCAGCATTGTCCTTGTTGGCTCTTATCATTGAAAGGGCAGCAATTGCCGTGTCACGCTCCATCCATGCTGTATTTCGATCTGCATAAGCAACATCTCTTTGCAAGAGAGCTGCATCACGTTCAGCGTATGCAGTCTTCTTTTCAGCCATGGCAGTCTCGCGTTCAGCAATAGCAGCATCTCTTTCAGCAAGAACATCCATCAATTTTAGTGCAGGATGGTCCCTAAATAAATCTTTCAAATGATTTGGGTCAAAATTAGGCCAGTGTCGTGGTTCCATTCTTCCAGGGTCGCCCATCTAGCCCTTGAAAAGGATGATATGCAAAGAGAAAGTTGTCCTCCTGAAAAGTAGTAGAGTAAGAGTCGTGTGTAATCAAAAGACCAGCAATTTGCCCTGCATAAGAGAACACACAGAACTTAACTTTAGATGCAGGTCCATCAAAACATCTCAGCTTATATAAAAGCAAGAAACAGACAGACCCAGCACAAATAGCAAGCACATTTAAAACAATCTCCCCACTTCCACTTGGAAGCTCAAATTTACCTTGATACTCACAAAGATAAGAGATCTCAGTACTCCAACCTGGCCAGAGCCGTACTTTTCCCCAAAAGACATAATTCTTGTAGCATTATCATGAGGTTATGCTTAAGAACTAAACATGTCTCAACAGTTATTAGTTCGCATAAAGTTCAACCGAGCGAAACATAGAGTGGCTTTACAAAAGAGCTATGCATCTGGGCCGCTAAACAATTGGGCAGCAGCTCTCTAAAGCCACTTTCAGCCTTGACAACACTTCATCTGTAAGGCCTGTCCAGTGTCAATACCTGCATGGAGGCAGGAGGCAGGCAAAGTCTGAAGCCACCCATCCGGTCATCCTTGATAGGAAACCTAGGGAGCCAGGACCTGGACAGGGCCATAGCTATCCTCGAACCATGGTGGTATGGGAAACCCATGCTTGAGTGAGGAGCTATGCTGAGGGTCTCAAACTCCAATATGCAGCCATAACTATGGGGTGAGCTTGCCAACTCCTCCAAAAAGGGCTAAAGAACTATTATCTATCATGTCACATGTCATGTGCATGACATGCTCATGTACCTTCTCAAGGCTAATCCAAAAGGGGCAGCCAAGAAAAAGACCATTAGAATTAGGACATGGAGCACAGAGTGCTGTTTGGCAGTGTGAGACTTGGAGAAGGGGCATGGAAAGGCATTGAAGGATGACCTGTCAGCTGCGTTAGAATGCAAGAAAGGACAGTCGGCTGAGACAAGTGTGGTCGGCTGTACAGGAACTGCTGTCGGCTGCTTAGAAGGTGGTCGGCTGAACCAGAGGATAAGGTGGGCTGCAAGCGCATCATGGCACATGAAGAAGCCCAGTCGGGCAGTATTTAAAGACATTTAGTGTACTGTTGACTGGCCGACCAGTAGTCGGCCAATTCGCCAAGTCTTGATGAAGGCCTATAAATAGGCATGAAGGCTCCTCAATGTAATCATTCAACTCTTTATGAGTTGGGTCCTTAGGGTCCATATTAGGACTAGAATTTTGGGTGTCTATCGCTGCAGATTTAGGTACCTTTTTGTACCATCAGAATATACTGAATTTCCCAGCATCTCTCTCTCTCTCTACTCTCTCTTCATGTCTGCGTTTTGCATCAGATTGTTTCCAATGGTGTTTAGGGCTGAAAGAAGACTCCCAGAGCTTTCCGCGTGTTACATTGGTATCAGAGCATCAGGCTCAACAAAGCTAAACACTGAATCAGTCCGGTATGATGGTCTACAGGTACAGGAAAGTACACGGATACGAAGCCCAACGCAAGAAACACAGAATTGAGAAGAGCTCCCAGGAGGTTTGTTGGTGGTGTTCCACAAAGCTAGAGGGGATGGCAGTCCTATAAGCCACATAGGTTCTCGGGCAACGGTACCAAGGGAGGATTATCCTCCAAGGGGTGATGTGAGAGTGCCAGACTCATATCTCAAGAATGAAGACCAAGACAGTGTTCAAAGTCAGGGCAGGAATGGATTGGGGACTGGAGGGAACAGATGCATAGATCTTATTCAGAGGCAGAGTGGTTTTTGAGACCGGGCCGGGATTTCAAAGAAAAGGGCTGCCAGTGATGGATGGATGACAGAGGGACTTCGGGAAAAGATTGGGATGATGACAGCCATCCAAGAACAGGTTGGATTCCCGTCATCAAGTTTAGCAGAGGGGGATGTCATGTGCATGACATGCTCATGTACCTTCTCAAGGCTAATCCAAAAGAGGCAGCCAAGAAAAAGACCATTAGAATTAGGACATGGAGCACAGAGTGCTGTTTGGCAGTGTGAGACTTGGAGAAGGGGCATGGAAAGGCATTGAAGGATGACCTGTCAGCTACGTTAGAATGCAAGAAAGGACAGTCGGCTGAGACAAATGTGGTCGGCTGTACAGGAACTGTTGTCGGCTGCTTAGAAGGGAGAGTGCCAGACTCATTTCTCAAGAATGAAGACCAAGACAGTGTTTAGAGTCAGGGCAGGAATGGATTGAGGACTGGAGGGAACAAATGCATAGATCTTATTCAGAGGCAAAGTGGTTTTTGAGACCGGGCCGGGATTTCAAAGAAAAGGGTTGCCAGTGATGGATGGATGACAGAGGGACTTCAGGAAAAGATTGGGATGATGACAGTCATCCAAGAACAGGTTGGATTCCCGTCTCATCAAGTTTAGCAGAGGGGGATGTCATGTGCATGACATGCTCATGTGCCTTCTCAGGGCTAATCCAAAAGAGGCAGCACAGAGTGCTGTTTGGCAGTGTGAGACTTGGAGAAGGGGCATGGAAAGGCATTGAAGGATGACCTGTCAGCTGCGTTAGAATGCAAGAAAGGACAGTCGGCTGAGACAAGTGTGGTCGGCTGTACAGGAACTGTTGTCGGCTGCTTACAAGGTGATTGGCTGAACCAGAGGATAAGGTGGGCTGCAAGCGCATCATGGCACATGAAGAAGCCCAGTCGGGCAGTATTTAAAGACATTTAGTATACTATTGACTGGCCGACCAGTAGTCGGCCAATTCGCCAAGTCTTGATGAAGGCCTATAAATAGGCATGAAGGCTCCTCAATGTAATCATTCAACTCTTTATGAGTTGGGTCCTTAGGGTCCATATTACGACTAGAATTTTGGGTGTCTATCACCTTTTGTATGAAGGCAGCCTAGGGCTGCAGATTTAAGTACCTTTTTGTACCATCAGAATATACTGAATTTTCCAGCATATCTCTCTCTCTCTCTACTCTCTCTTCATGTCTGCGTTTTGCATCAGATTGTTTCCAGTGGTGTTTAGGGCTGAAAGAAGACTCCCAGAGCTTTCCGCATGTTACCACACCTCACCTACGGTACAGAGAGGATAGCATGTACATGCCCGTGGACAGGCGCACGTGCAACATGGCACTGCCACGTGGCAATGATGATGTGAGTGACGTGCGGCAATGATGATGTGGCAGTGATGACACATGGCAGGCCGTGGACCTGGCCGACAGCACCCATTGGTGCATATACATATGTGGATAGCCAAATCATCATAATCATCTGCATTTGCTTAGCACTAGTCTCAGCAGAGCGTTTCCCTACACACATGCTAGCTAGGAGGTGCTCAACAGGTCGTTTGGGCTGTGTTGACATTTTCGCTCTCAGTCTCTCCCTCGTACAGAGAATTCGGCTGTAATCATCCTTTTCTCTTGTACATAATACAGAGTAGTTTTAGGACGCTTGTGTGTGCAGTGTGATTCCACCACACTACGATGCCATACTAGGATCTCTGAACAAGGTCTTTGGAAAACTTGATATGTTGGACACTTGTGTCTGTGTGCAAGAGAAAAAGAGAGGAGATGCCACAGACTGTAAACTCTAATCACTTATTCCAAATTTGCTCAATGCTTCACATTTGCAACACTGCTGCAAACTTGACCTTCAAAAGTTGCAGCTCTAATGGAATTTTTTTTCTGGCACAAAGTACTGGTCAAATTTTTTTTATCCCCTCTGGTGAACTTAATTCACCCACTTCCTGACATACGTACAAGCTTTTTTCCTGACAGTTTTCTCCTTCATCGAGATTTTCTTCCAATATCCTAGCAATCAGTACCCTCATTGGGAGTCACGCATGTAAGAAGCAACCAGTTGCATTATTAAAGGGCAACCAAACAGGCTGACTAAAGAACGCCATCACCCAGGGTTTCCATGCCTACCATTGTGTATTATGCGTGCAATCAGTGTCTGAGGTCCATGAGTCCTTCGCATGGAGCCCTAATGCCAGACTTGCTTCTCACATGACTTGGGCAAGCCTGCACTCCAGAGTTCCTCCTCTAAATATGCTTATAACTGCTGTAATTGGCATCATGATTCAATCTGTCTCCTCATGTTATTCATGCATGCTTGGTCATTCGTTTTGCCATGACAGATCTCAATGTGTTATGCATACATGCATCTGGACTAATGACAGTAGGTCCTAATATGGGTAGCTTTCAAGGGAAAGGCCACTGACAGGCCCTTCCCCGGAAGAGAGGGGACAGCCAGAGGATTGGCCTTTCCGGGTGAGACAGCAACAGCAGCCATAGAGAAGATGGTGATAGCGACCCTACGAATTGCAGATATTCGCCACATCAGCTTTTCCAGGAAAGGATTCTGTGCTGCTGAGTTGGGCAGATCTGCTGCCCATTAAGCAAAGGAATGTATCCTCATTGTACGGCCAGGAAGGCCCTCGCACTACCGGCGGGCATGACAGCATCTGAAGGTGACTTAGAAAGAGTCATTCACATTGCGGCATGCCTATAATACTGTAACCACAGTAACATAACGACAGGAATCTGAACAGATGGTGTGGCATGCCATACTAACATAAAACCCTACCCTGGGTTCAAATCATGTACATATCGTCACAAAAACAATGATCTAAGTTCTACAAAGTAGCTTCTCCCAGACAGGCGCCTAAGCTTATATGATGCTACGCTTCTCTACAATTGATAGACTCATGCTGGTTTATCTTTCTTCTCTCTAAAATTGATGGAAATGGGTCTGATTTTCTCAAGCTTGTTACATGCTGTAGGGTTAGCGTGTGCTGCGAATTGCACGAAAGGTATCAAAACGAAAGCGTTTTCCCGGAGCGCCTGCGAATGATGGGAAGTAACAGGGGATACTAGTCTAGCTCGAAATTATTTGGATAGGGAGAGAGCTGGGCACATAAATCAGGTCACCGCCATGCCAAGGAAGGTTAATGTGTAGCGTAGAAAACATGATGGCAAAGATTTACAGAGAGAAGAGAAAAGGGGCGGCAAATCGGGGCAGATGAGATAGAAAGAGGATCTAGAGAGAGGGGGGTTAAGTGAAGCAGAGAGAGAGAGAGAGAGAGAGAGAGAGAGGGGTAAGAAGAAGAGAGAGGAGAGGCACAGAGAGAGAGAGAGAGAGAGAGAGAGAGAGAGAGGGCACCTGAAGAAGGTGCCCACCGATCTGAAATCCTGCTAACCTCAAAACCTCGGACTTGGATAGAGAGAGAAGGGCACCTGAAGAAGAAGCGCCCACCGATCCGAAATCCTGCTGAGCTTAAAATCACTGGGTTGCTCGCATTCCTGCTCTCTCTCCCCAACCCCCCCAAAATATTCTCTTAAGCATGTCTTCTCTCTCTTGTGTATATTTTGGCTACCAAAGCAACGTTAAAACCGAAAAACCTTTGGTTGTGTATTACGTCATATATAATATATATTTTTCCTAGTTAAATTGGATATCCATGGTTTAATTAAATTGCTTATTGCTAAGGCCCTTCACACGTGGGATTCCTAAAGTAGGTTCACACAATTTCACACCGAAGGTTTCCCAGGTGGCCGTCTACAATTGGAGCTCGTGGTGGCACACAATTGATCAAATCGATCCCATTGGTCCAACACTCTTAACACACACACCATGCAGAATTTATTGATCCTTGTAATTTTTTTCTTTTGGTGTTAACTGCTCACATAACCTGGGTTGGAATGTAATTTTCTCGGGTGCAAATTAAAAATCTTGGTTAGAACTCTACATTGTCTTTAATTTTAAGGGATGAAATTTACATGTTATAAATCTCGGAATTAGTATGGTTTTTTAGAGATTTTTAGGTCTGAATCCACCTTTAATTTTAAGGGTTGAAAAAAACATTTTTTTTAGAAGGCGTAAACAATGGGTCAAAGGTTCACACTCTTTTTTTGTCAAATCACAAGCTTTCACCAAAAAACTTGCGTGTGTATAAAGCCTTATTCCATGATTGCTTATCTAGTCTTCTCTTATCACTCCCTCTCTCAACCATATCTTCTCTCTCATATGTATATTTGGTCTCATTCTAACAAGAGCACCTTTAAAACTTTGGATATGTATGAAGTACTTAAATTGTTTAATGCCACCACAAACAGAATCCCTTTAATAAACAACATTCTTTTAACTATTAAAACCTACAGCCTTTAGCATCAAGCACCTATAAGACCAAAAGGCATAGCAATTATTATTCTCCCTTTGGTTTTCACCTATTAATAGAATATAGTGATTAAAAGAAGGATTATATATTGAAGTCTATTGCAATCTTGGTCAAGGTATGAAATAGTTGTATAACTAGTGACCAAGAGGCTCATCCTAGTTATTGATATATGATCTTATGTCCCTCATTGCTCCTTGGATGAGAAGAGCTTCCCTACTAGATTTTGAACAAGCGGCTTTGTATCCACCTTGCTATGCAGAACTCTAGTTAGTTGCATTTCTTGCTTATAGTTATCAATGCTTTCCCTATGTCAACAAAAGAAGCCATAAATAATTCTCTCTCTCTCTTTCTCTCTCTCTCTCTCTCTCTCTCTCTCACACACACACACACACAATCAATCAAATAGATGCTATCTCTCTCTCTCTCTCTCTCTCATGTAACACACTCACTCACACACACACAACACATTATCTATGGAGCCTCTCTCTCTCTCTCTCTCTCTCTCTCTCTCTCTCTCTCTCTCACACACACACACACAAAAAATCAATCAAATAGATTCTAACTCTATCTCTCTCTCTCTCTCATATAACACACTCACTCACACACAACACATTATCTATGGAGCCTCTCTCTCTCTCTCTCTCTCTCTCTCTCTCTCTCTCTCTCTCTCTCTCTCACACACACACACAAGAAATCTATCAAATGATTAAGCATCTCTCTCTTTCTCCATCTTTCTCCCTCTCACGCATACACACACACACACAAGAAATCCATCCAAAGATTGAATTTTAGAATTGATTGAGCATCTCTCTCTCTCTCTCTCTCTCTCTCTCTCTCTCTCTCTCTCTCTCTCTCTCTCTCTCTCTCTCTCTCTCGTAATAAAAGATATATTACCAAAATTACTTTACAAATCGTCACACGGCCGCCATGTGATGTACTAGCTTTTCCTCACTAATTACTCTAAACCACAGGTGTAGCTCGAAGTACCCTCGTCCAATATATAGCCGCGTCATTCTTCACCAAATGAGTTGACCTCGAAAGGAAGAGACTTGCCACAATAGTAGCCCTTGTATATGACCTATGTGAGCTGTAATACCAACTTTTGCATCAAATACGAAGGCATTCCTAGTTAACTAGATATGCCACAAACCTGTTCACCTGAAAAAATGAAAGAAAACTAAATGTTCTAGGTTATCTAGCCCATTCGGAATCTTGCTGAAAATCTAGTCTTTAATCTTTACGGGCATATCTGTAACATAGCAACTCTCTCTCTCTCTCTCTCTCTCTCTCTCTCTCACACACACACACACACACACACACACACACATAGTTGAAGTTGGTGCAACAAATCAGGGTCCTGAAAGAGTTACTAAGGAAATATGCCAATAAGATAGTTATGCACTTCGACATTTGGACAATAATGGGCAACACACACACAAACAAACAAACAAAATTATAACACAAGAAAATGGGGAGCCAACCTTTGTTCCTTTCTCCTCCTAGGTATCTATTTTGGATTACATTAATGGTAGGTCATCTTTGTCCTTGGTCCTTCTCTAGTTCTCGGTCTCGGTCCACTTGATAAGAGTGCTTTCTTCTCAGTTCATGTAGTTTTAGCAGTCTTCCCTCGAATCTTCTTCTCTTCTTCTATGAGTGCTACTTCCACTCCTGCAATGGTTAGATCTAGGAGGTTCTTCAAGGTAGCCATCAAGGGGCCATGCTCCTTAAGTGTCATGCTTTTTAATAATATGGCTGGTGCCCCAATGCCTGCCAATTGTTATGTTATACTCTTCATTTTGTTAAGGTGTGCTGAAAGCGAGTCACCATCTTTAATGTCCGAGCCAAAGAATTATATTTTTAAGCTTATTTTTGAATTCTTTTGCATTGCCCCAAACAATTTCTCTAGCTCATCCCAAGCACCCTTAGATGTATTTTGTGATTGCAATAATGTAAATCCATCTCCCAATCCTAATGCGATGATGGCTAATCCTTTTTTCATTTCGGCTTGGCCATTTTTTCTTTTCATCCTCCCAAAATATTTGGATTAAGAGATTAAGGATAATGCAAGAGATTAAACATGAAATCCCAAAAACAAGCACACATACTAAAAATGCAACTAACCATAAAAATAAAAATAAAAATAAAATATAATAAGAAAGAGCACATTTCAAATAAGAGAATGAAGTAGGACTTTGTTGTGACTACATGTCACTCAAGCTATTTTTATACACCACTAGGGGAGAGATGTTGTGGAGCCACCTTTATGGATATGTTCTACCTACAGTTTCATCCCCTCGCACCATGTTTTACCTGTGAGCGTCACAAGTGTCCTACTTATGTTGGCACTATAGAACCTATTTTAGTTGAAACTATAGGTCAAGCTCTCCTACTAGCAAAAAATCTACCTAATCAAGCCTAATCCTATATTAATTAAACATGATTAAGATGATTAATCTAAGGTGGATGTAATCTAAGGTGGATGTAATCTAAGTTTACTCACAATGATGAGTATGTGCAATAGACTCAAGCACAATTAGGTTACAAGATTAAGACTTGTACTCATAAAGAGGCTTGAGATGTGTGTAAGTGATATAATTCATTGCTTGAAATGGCCCCCTTTTATGAGGAGGTACACCCGTGGGCTTGTACATCAATATAAGATATATCCCTTTGCTCATGCGGCTTCATGCTATGCTTTGCACTTTCATGCTTTGCACTTTCTTGGCTACTCAACTCACTCCCTACCTCTTCCTTGTGATCTTTGGCACCATATTTCTCAACCCCCCTGGTGCCAAATCGTTGGGCTACTCAAGGTGGTTGGATGTCGATTACAAAATGTTGTTTGAGTTTATACTTTCTACATTCCCCTATGTGCTGTGAGCAACTTTGACTCATGTGTTACTTTAGCACTTCCCTCCCTTGATGGTGACTTGACCTATCTTTGTGGCCTAGATGTCATCTCTAAGAGTGAGGTCCCCCACTTGATAGAAACTTGATCTATCTTTGAGGTCTATATGTCTCTTCTAAGAGTAGATTTACAAATTTTAGCTATTTATTCTACCTTGGCTACATCATCGGTGCCAGAGGGTAGTTACAAGCACTTTTTGTAGGAAGTAAGATTTTTTTATTTTTTATTTTTTATTTTTTTTCACAATAAATTTTTGTTTAAGAGATGGGTATTGAGTGGTAGCTCGATGTTGCTTAGTGCTCTGTGTTGCTGGCTTGAGATCTCCTTGCTTTTTCTTGATGAAGATTCCTTGTTGCTTTCTTCATTCTTCGTGTCGATTCCGTGTCCTTTTTCTTCTTTGCATTGCTGGATGCTTGTGGTTGCTAGTCTTTGCTCTTTGGCTTGACTCTTGGCTCTTTGACAGCTTCTTTGGTGTGAAAATTGTTCTTGTTGCCACTTGATGCTTCGTGTTTTAATGCTTTTAGTGTGGATGACATGTTGTGTGCTATGGTCATATCTTGAACTTGTGCTTTGAGCATGCTTAGGATAATGAATTGTGCATCTTTGCTTTGCTTTGTGAGGTGCTTGATATGCCCGAGGATATGTGACCCTTCCCCAATCAACTTTCCAATGCTTAATGCCATGTGAGAGGGTCTTATCATGAGCTTGTGACAAGTCTCTATGGCAGTGTATGTACTCTCTTACAAGATTGAGCTTTGGTTTTTCATTCAATGACTGATTTCAAGCTAATACAAGTGATTTAGATGCAAACTATGTACTAAAATTGAATTGAATATAGTGAAAAATACTCAAATTGAGTAATGCAAATAGATGCGATGAACTTGGATGCAAAATAGGGTTTCCCATCCTAGATTTACACCCTAATTTTTTAATTTTGAACTTTGATCAGCCCAATTTCTGCTAATAACCTCTTAATGATAGTGATTAAGGTAAAAATCCAATGATTAGCAAGGCTGAGCTTGGAGGATCAAATTGAGCATGAGGAAGCAAAAATTTTTAACAAGCTCCTAAAGGGTCTTCCCCCAATTCGAAGTATAGGCAAGCAAATGATGTAGAAAACCAGTAGGCGCAGATTCGTGATTTTCACGATGTTGACGTCAAATTAGCATGGATGGCCTGAGCTATAGGTTTTCCTAGGCTTGTGTGAGATGCCTCTTGAAGGACTTGGCCAAAGATGGAGAGAGTGAGGAGAACAACTTGATCAAGTTTGGCCATAAGAAGGGAAATGAAGATAAGATTAGGATTAGTGATGGACTAGTGACTAAGATCAACTACTAAGCTAAGAGAGTGTAATAAACTTGAATGGAGAAGCTCATGAGGAGAGGCCCCTTTGCTCATGTGGCTTCATGCTATGCTTTGCACTTTCTTGGCTACTCAACTCACTCCTTGGTACCATATTTCTCAACATTTTAGGTGCTATGGGATAGGACTATTGTAGTCCATAGTAGGAGAGACACCACAACAACATGATGACGTGAGTGTACTTCACTCAATGGGAGAACCTTATCAAGTAAGAAATGCACAAGAAGATCTTGTAGACCAGGGGAGAAGGGAAAGAACTTATGGACTTACACTGTCATTCTATAAAGTAATGTTACCGACCTAGATAGCTTACCCTGCGGTAGCTACTTAGCTCACTTACCTATGGTACCCATGCAATATCACAATGAGGATGCACTCAATTTTTTGCCTAGTATACTACAGGAGACATATATATTAGAGGCAAAATCAAGTGAGGAGCATCCAAGTGAGGAGACTAATCTAAATGTCTCCTAGTATACTACAGGCGACATATATATTAGAAGCAAACCCAAGTGAGGAACATCCAACAAGTAAGCCACGGACTCCTAAATATTTTCACCATCACTTCCACCAATGGCCACCTCTCATTGGGTGCACAAATCTGAAATCAATTCCTTCAAAAAATCCATCACATTTATTGCCTCCTAATTGGGTCAGCCACACCCCAAACATTGAAGAAAATCCCCCTCTCAAAGGTGGCCCAAGTAGCCCAGCACACCTCGATGGATCCCCATAGCGCTACTACTACAGACACAAGGCTAGTATGAGGTGCTAAATGAATTTGCGTCCCCAAACCCAACTCACCCCAGGTTAAGCCTCCTTCCCTAGCCTCTTCTACAAAGGTTAAAGCTCAACATCTAGTTCCCAAAATGGTTTAGCCATGGAAAGAAGCATCCCACTTACTACCAAGCTTAGGAAGGGGAGAGTGTAAACCACAAGATGCCATTTAGGCACCTCTAGTTTCTACCTCATTACCATGCACTTCGTTGCCAAATCCCCAACACGGAACTTGGTCAAGTTGGTGGGCCCAAGCGGGGGATTTTTTTGGCAAGGAATTACGGGCGAGCATAAACCCAAATATGGGGAGCAAGGGGTGTATAATGGGGGGCTCTTGGTCTATTCTCTCTCTTTCTCTATGTCTCTCTCTCTCTCTATCTCTATTGCACACTTGTCTCCTCTCATTGTTGTCACCAAGGTTGGTCGTCACCAAGGATTGATCCATGGAAAGATGTATGATTTTTAAGACAAATTATGCACCAAACCATATTTCTTTGCGAGAATAGATGTGGGCGTCTAGCTTGAGGTGCTGGTGGCTAGGGCTTGCCTTAAGGTTACCCATGGGGCTATCCCTACTGGCCTAGACAATTTAACGGATTCTCTACTAAGTCGTTCATGCTCAACTAGGACTCTAGTTGTGTGCCTCTCTCTCTCTCTCTCTCTCTCTCTCTCTCTCTCTCTCTCTCTCTCTCTCTCTCCCCCCCCCTTTTTTCTCTCTCTGACTTTGTCTCTCTCTCTCTCTCTCTCTCCCCCTTTTTTCTCTCTGACTTTGTCTCTCTCTCTATTTCTCTTTCTCTCTCTCTTTTATCTCTCAGTCTCTCTCTTTCTCTTTCTACCTCTCCCTCTCTATTTTTGTGAATAGAAAAATAAATTTACTCCAATAAAATGATACATCCTTATAAAATGAGAGAAACTCAAATAAGCATTACTCCATTGAAATTGTTCCAATAAAATGAAACCCCAAAACATTTTCTCACATCCCATACATCTTTGAAGTTAAATTAGGAACATGAGTTGTCCACTAAAAATGAAACCCCAAAACATTTTTGCACATCCCATACATCTTTGAAGTTAAATTAGGAACATGAGTTGTCCACTAAACCAATTCAGGGTAGGTTCGTTCTCAGCATAGACATTCGGATACCTCCCTTTCTGTCAAAATTGATTGGTGAATAAACATATTTTCATTTTGGCTCAACCCCATGACTCTCATGTACACAAAGTAGTACAAGTGCTTGCATGCCAAGTATGGTTTTTGTTGGTTGACCCTTCTTGGAGTTTATAGATTTAAACTTACATGTACATTCATTTACATGGACATGGCTAAGGAGCAAGGCAACTACAAAGACCTGCATGCACATTCATTTACATGATGCAAGGCAGCTATAAAGACATGCAAATAGAGAAAGAGATGAAGTCACTTTGACTGTATTTGTCACCTCATAAAAATTGAGGCAATCACATATCACCAAAAGAGTTTGAATGTCAATATAAAAAGCAGCCTACCCCCCCTCGCAAAAAAAAAGGTACCAGTCCCCATATAGCAAGTTATTAGTGGAGGAGGCACAAAGCACTCCAACATATATCACCAAGAAAGTTTGCATATCAACAAAAAGCAACCTAAACCCCCCCAAAAAGAGTGGTCCATATAGCAAGGAGGCACAAAGTGCTCCAACGTATTACTCATTCTAGTCATAATCATTTTCATCTTGCTCAAGTTGACTTTGAGATTGTCACTTCATCACTCAAAATAAAGACTTGCTCTTTCAATGCATCAATATGTTCTTTATAATCTCTACTGCACATGCTAGATCTCTTTGAATTTTTCCACATGAATTTCTCTATAGCACCATGCATGTCTTTTACATCATGCTCAATTCGATCATTGCTAGCAATAATAGCCTTAGAAGAAGTCTCCATGTCCTCAACTTTCTCTATAGCACCATGCATGTCTTTTACATCATGCTCAATTTGATCATTGCTAGCAATAATAGCCTTAGAAGAAGTCTCCATGTCCTCAACTTTTTTTCAATAGGCACTCTCGATCCATGAACTTCCGTCCATATTCCCATTATTCCCTAGTTGCAGCATCATCACCTAGCAAGCACCCAGACGGCTCTTAACTTAAATGCACAACATGATTTTCCCTATTATTAGCATAACCCCTCAAAGGCAATATTTCCCATGCAAGTTGTTTAGTGGCATAAAAATCATCTAATGGAGTAGAACAAATAACATCCAAATCATTGGCATCCTTATTTAATAGAACACTTTGGTATATCTAAAGAGATTGCATAAAAAAGATAGATACTAGATATATATATATATATATATATATATAAAAGGTTTGGGGTCACCCTCCCAAGAAGATGTGTGTGTGTGTGTGTGTGTGGTCTCTATTTTCCTTCTTCCAGAATCTTTAGAATGTTTTGAAAGGAGAAACTGGCCCCAGAAGGTAAACTTTTAAAAAAAATAAAATGGTTTCTTACTCTCTGTGTGTGTGTGTGTGTGTGTGTGTGTGTGTGTGTGCAAGCTCATTTAGATTTTCAATACCTAAAATGGTTATCTTCCATATCCCTAGCTTTAGTTTTAGCTCCCAGTTTCTTACTCCAGTTTTTGGTTTTCTATCTGGATATGATGGTGCCTCAGTACTTAACTAATTGTATCAAGTGGTCTCTCCCGCAAAGAAGAAGACTTTTGTATCATATTCATGATGGCTTCTAAAATGGGCAATCAAAAGATTTGAGACAACCCCTAAGCCATGGCTGAGGATTGATAACCTCAATGACTAGGCCTATGTGATAATGTCTGGTTGATTCCATTTAAGCAAAACATAAAATGCAAAAAAATCTTTGACCATTATAATCCTCGGGGTTGCCACCAAGAAGGGGAAATTTTTAACTTTGTAATTACGTTTTTATTTTTTATTGTTCAAAAATCCTTGTGTATTTCATTTCATTTTTGTACACATATATAGCCTAAAATATGATATACATACATATATGCATACATACATACATATATATACATATACATATGCATATACTAAAATACATATAGCATAATAGATTTTCAGCCATACAAATATGTGTGTGCATATGCCTGTGTGCATGTGTGCAGCCTCAAATGTATATAGCATACACACACACACACACACACACACACACACATAAATATATATATCCTAATACATACACATACACACACACGCACATAAATATATATAGCCTAAAACATATATAAATCCTTATATATATACATATATATATGTCTATATTTATATATTGCATTAAATATATATATATATACATTCAACTTTCACTTTACAGCTAGAGTACGATGTATCTAGGTTAAGTGCTTTCAATGCCTTTTCGTAAATGAAATCATGAGACCTACCATCATTATGCAAAATATAAATTTGTTTTCCTTTAATTTTTCCTTGAATTCTTAACAAAGTATGGATAGGAATCTTACCTTCATTCGAATAGTCAGGATCGAAGTTATCATGTTTCTTGAATGAATTGTCATCGTCCTCTTCAACATGTTAACACGAGCCACAGGTGTGGAGTTCTTTTTCTTCTCTGGACAATCTGGTGCAAGGTGCCCCTCCTTGTGACATTTGAAACACCTAACTTTACAATTCTTCAACTGGCCATTTGAGTGTTTGTTGTTATTGTCTTTTTAAACATCTCCTTTGGCTGCATGTTTACCCTTAGCATCCTTGTTTTATCAAAATTTCTTGAAGGAAAAGATGGTTAAGAAGACTTGACATAAGACTTTTCCTGCATTCTAGAATCCCTAGAAATAGAAGTTTTGCATTCAGAGTTGAGAGCAAGATCCATAGCAGAACTAAGATTACGAGGATGAAACATATTAACATTGGCCCTAATAGTAGACTTGAGACCAATAATAAATTTTCTTCTTTTCTCTCTTTCTTTGACCTTCTCGATCACTTGAACCTACAATAGAATATCCCAAAATTTATCGATATAAGCTTGGATATTCTCCTTCTCGACCTAGCATAAAGTATCCCATCGTTGACGAGCTTTAGCCTCATGTTGCGAAGGAAGAAAATATTTCTTTAAAAGTTTCTAGAATTACTTCCATTTCATAGGCCAATGTTTTCCCTGCTTCATCACATTCCACCATAAAAGTAGCACTTTCAATCAAACTATTGCAGGCATATTTAATCTTGTCTTTTTTCAAGAATGTTTCACCTAAAAAATAATCATCCAGCTGACTAAGCCATGCAACAAGCACTGGTGCATCTTTCTTCCCATCATAGTTATGGAAAGTGAACACCTTTTGTGACCCTTTTCGAGAACTCTGGGCATGCAAAGTAACCTTAGTAGTGCGCCTAACATGATCACTTTCCTCTTCTTCATAGTCAGAAGTGTTACGCTTACGCTTAGAACACTTCATATGTCGTTCTAGCTCGCATCGATGTTCACACTCACTTGCAATTACTCTTGAAGTGCGAGAATTTGCTCTTGCATAGTGGGTTGTGTGGGTAAATTGACCATTGCAAATAAATAAAGAAATAAAATATAAGTTTATAATGAGAATAAGTAAATAAAGACAAAAAACTTAGCTCTTGATACTCCTTGAACCATGTTGAATTTGAGTTTGAAATTTGTCAAAAGGTTAATCTTAGCATCATCCTTTACTCCAACTCCGAATGAATCTTGAGCATGGTCAAGAGTCTTGAGTGTTCGGTCGACTTTTAAGCCACTTCAAAATCTGTAGAGCATTGAAGAATCTTGCTAAAAGCTTGATTTGATGAGAAACTTGCGAAGAGCACCACCAAAACTTTTGTTGTTGATCCCCTTTTGGTATTGCTCGAAAATCGTTTGCAGGAGGCTTTCCAACTCTTCAAAAGCTGAATGTAATTTTTTGAAATTTTTCTGCATATGTTGAGCATGCGGGGAATTGTAGAACTCTCTCTCTCTCTCTCTCTCTTACTCATGTGAAGGCAGGCTGGTCATCTCTCATGTGTTCTCCCTTGCCATTGCTTAAGCTCACTTTGTAAGAACATCACACAAGCTCAAAAAATGTGGAATGATTTATATGGTAAGTTGTACTTGCTGCTCCCTGGTTTCAATTGTACAAAATGGGAGATAATGTTTTTTTTGTCTTACTTGCAATTTTCCTTGCAATTAACCACTCCTTGTCCCCTTTGTAATGGGTATGCTGACTGGACTCAGCATGACGAGGCCAGGAGGCTGAGTGAGCAGTGAGCATGGCCGTGTAGTGAGCTCAGTGGCGAGCTCATTAGAGGCAGACCATTGGCAAGTATATATAAATGACTGGGTTGCAAGCGATTTGGATCACAGAGCAATCCAGATCTTCTTTGAGTCAATGTGAACACAAAGGAGCTGGGCCCAATGTGGATGGGTTCCCTTGGGAATTGTGATGTGAAAGGGCATTGGTGTAATAAAATACTAGAAGAAAATGTATTATTTAATGGGGAAGAACCCAATGGGCATGTAACTACCTGTTCTTGGGAAGAGCAAAGGAGACGGCTCTTTGTGTGTGTGGAGAGAGAGAGAGAGAGAGAGAGAGAGAGAGAGAGAGAGATTCACAGCAGAGACTGCTCTTATGTAATAATCTTCCGTAAGAAAACAAAGAATGGAATTGATGGCATTATTCACTCTAATTCATTGATTTGTTTATTATTCACGCATTAAGGGGTGGATTTAAAAATCAAGCACTGTTTTGATCATTGGGTAGCCTTTTAAGGCCATGTCCCTTAAAAAAGAGTGTTACCTTCATTATGATTGGTGAGATCCATGAAAGTGATAACTCTTAATCTTTATGAAAGCTCCCTTCCAAATACCAGCTCCATAGGATTTTTCCCCCCCAAAAAAAAAAGAAGCTGTAGGAAGTTGTTTTGTGGCCATCTGATAGGATTTCTAATTTAACACACATTCTCATTTGATTACATTGAGAAAAAATAAATTTATTTGTTTTGGTACTAGGCTATATTAGCCATTGTTACAATGTCAGCTTGCACACAGCAAGGGGCACTTCATTTCTACAGCACCAGACCGAGGACGGTGACCTGCATCTAGGAACCCTGTGGGCACAATCTTGGGTACAGTGATGGTAAGTGTCCCCTCTGCGTAAGAGGTGCTCGCGGCTTCAGGGGCTGTGCAGGCAGGCAAGCGCAGGCGCCATTGGCTCATCTCAGGGTTAGGGTTAGGATTTCTCATCACAGAGTCAGGGCTAAGATTTCTCCCTGTAGCCAGATCAGGACCATTGCTAGGATTAGGGTTAGGGTTTCTCCCTGCGCGCGCGTCAGAAATAGAGCTAGGGTTTTGCATCAAGGTGGCCCTAATTCTGTCCGCCCCTCGGAGGACCACTTTGGTGGCCCCTGGCACGATCTGCACCGCCTCGGCTACCGTATCTGTCTCTTGTAGGCCGGGCTGTCGGATGATGAAAGCATAGCAGTCCCTCTTCTCTTCCACCAAGAAGGGCGTCTCTGCTGCAAATGGCAGATCCAAGAACTTGCAGAACACATGGGGCAGGCGTTTCAGCTGCTTGTGCGCCAGCATGGGCTTCAGCAGGCCTGCTAGGGTTTTGGCCTCTTCGGAGATGCTGCCTCCCATGTCGTATTTGAGTGTGATTTTGTTGGCATGGCCATGGATGCTCATGTTGGTGTTGGTGTTGGTGTTGGTGTTGGTGGTGGTGGTGGTGGTGGTGGTGATGGTAGGGAGGCTGAAGCGGTGGCTGCAAGATTAGCACGCACTAGCCTGATGTGGCTAACAATCAAAGCAAGCAACCCCGTTGCAGAGATTAAGGAAGATGCTGCAAGATTAGCAAGCACTAGCCTTAAATGGCTAACAATCAAAGCAAGCAACCTGTTGCAGAGATTAAGGAAGATGATGGTGGTGATGGTGATGGTGATGGTGGTTGTGAGGAAGTTGGTGGTGGTGGTGGTTAGGTGTTAAGAGAAGCAAGCACCCTATTTCAAGCAAGGTTGCTGAACTAAAAGAAGATTTATACGCAAAGAATTTGAAGAAGATATCCTAAAGGCAAGCAAAGATTAAAAGAGATTAACAGAAAGTTTTGTACCCTGCTGAGAAGATGAGAAGCAAATTGGAGTACCCAGAACCTGACCTAGTAGAACTGCCTTAAGAGATCAAGAAGCAAGTTGAAGGCCCTATTCTAGCAGAACCTAAAAAGATTTAACAAGCAAATGGAAGACCCAATCAGATAATATTTTACACAAGCAATTTGGTGAACACTGGAGCCCTTTGGAATACCCAATAGAACAGAAGAAGATTAGACACAGGCAAATTACAAGACCCAATAAGTACCCAAGTGAGATTTTGAAGGAAATGAACAAGGGATGGTGAACTTTGCAGAAGTTGAACAAGAAGTAAAACAGAGCAGGTTATCAAGATCCCAGAGAGCAAGGAAACGTGAGTCTATGTAGAGGAAAGATAGATGATGAGCAGGACATGCAAGTGGTGCCTTCTGCTACCAAGTACTCTTAAAAGGCTGGAAGAAAGAGGCAGCCTCTTGTGTGTGTGTGTGCGCGCGCGCGCGCGTGTGTGTGTGTGTGAGAGAGAGAGAGAGAGGGAGGGAGAGAGAGAGAGAGAGAGAGATCATGTGTGTCATTCGTCATTGACTAAAAGGCTGGAGGAGGCGGTCTCTTTTGTTGAGAGAGCGAAAAAGAGAATATAACTGTGTGTGCATTTTATAATTCACATGTTTTTCCTATTTTATAACTCGTCTATTTTTCTTATTTTATAATTCATTGTATAAAAAGGGTGGAGGTCATGCCTATTTGAAGATAAAAAACACACACTAGGGATGGACCATATTGCATTTTACGCTATGAGAAGGTTGATGGACCATTGCCATTTACCCTTGTCCGGCACAAACCTATCAACACAAGGTGTGAAGAAGGCTCTTCCGGTCAAGGATCCATCTAGTAGGACAGACATGAATTTAATCAACACAAGGGCCCATGCTCAGTGTGTCAAGAGGCCTAAGTTCAAGACAAGTATTTCACCAACACAAGGGGTAGGCCCGTGCTCAGTGTGTCAAGATGCCTAAGGTCAAGACAAGTATTTCACCAACACAAGGGGTAAACTTTAAAGCTGTGTTGGGGTAAACTTTAAAGCATGCTCATTGGGTCAAGGTGCATGCCTAGTGGTAGGTCACTTCATGTGTTTAACCAACACAAGGGGTGAAGCACATTGTCAGAAAAAGACCATCCCTTAGTGTAATTTTCACAGTTCAAATTGAGAAAAACCGGATGTAATTTGGCCTAACCTTGAATTCAAAGATTCAAAATTTTAAAATTTAGTAAACCAATTAATCTATGCATATTTTTAATAAAAATTGGTTGAGCTTCAAGGTCATCCTTTTTTTCACTCGTTAGAAAAAAAGTTTATTTCTAACATTGGTGAAGCATGCTCATTGGGTGCCTTGTATTAGGTCAAGACACGCATTTAATGACGCAAATGAGAGAGAGAGAGAGAGAGAGAGAGAAAGAGAGATGTTTTTCTTGACCTTCCTTAGTTTCATTTCATCACACTATTTATATGCATTAAGTTTGAGCTAAACATTTTGATTTGTTTCTCTAAAGATGGACAAGTGTACCTACATTTCTAACCACATTTTGAAGAAAAAAGAAATCCAAGAAAAAACAATAAAATCTATGGCTTTGACATTTCCATGTAGTCTAATACACACACACAAACACATGTGCATGCATATGCATGTGTACACACACAATGATGTCCTTGATGAAGCTTCTTATCTTTGCGCGCCAAGCATATTGAGTGCTTTTGTGTAGCACACACTCACCTACATGCATGCTATTTTTTATTTTTTATTAAAGAGGAGAGAAAAAACAATGATGGGATGCTTTGAGACTTAATGTGTTCACAAATCTATATATACATGTTGAAGGCTTTCAAGGTAAGGCACATAATAATTATTTAGATATAACCTTATTAAAATATCTAGTTGTGCTTTTAAATTTTGCATGAGATATGCGTATACTAGGACTATCTTGTATATATAATATTTTGCATGAAAATAGTCAAATTCTTAAAGTGTTAGCAATAATTATTAGATTTACAACTGATTTAAAAAGTTTAAGAAAATGTAAAAATCTAAAAGTCTTCATGGATAAAATCATTACACATCTTAAAGTATGGTCATTTTATTTACAAAATAGAAGCTATCAATCCAATATGTCCTCGTTTGTTATGATTAATATTAGCACTAGTTTAGCTATTTTAAAAAATTGTCATATAGAAACTTTTGTTTAAAAATCATTTCTCTTGAAGTATGAGGCTGTAGAGAAATTCCATATTGAGATGCATGATTGAAACAAATGGAATATCTAAAAGATAGACCCCTCTTGTAAATGTAATTCTATAACTTTTTGAATTAATATACCTCTCTTGATGAACTCACATGCTACACTTACATATTTTTAGGTGAACCCCCCCAGACACATAAATGCATGTCCCCCCCCCTCCCCACAACACACACACACACACACACACACACACACACACACACACACATAGAGAGAGAGAGAGAGAGAGAGAGAGAGAGAGAGAGAGAGAGAGAGCATCTATGTAGGAAAAAAGTAAAAGATGAATGATGAAGAAATATAATACTTTATGAAATAGACATATAAGGAGTGGATGGTATGAAAGGTGCTTTAAAATTTGATTCCATGTTAATACATACAACCTTTTATCTTTTAAAAAAACTTTATGAAATGTTTGTACACATTCCAATCTTTTCTTAGTTACTTCATATCTTTGGATGCATTTTTTCTATCAAAGCTCTAAGGTATTAGTATATTAGGCCTTTTACATGACTTCCATAAGAATACCTAGGGACTATGAGTATATTGGGACATTTACACGACTTCCTTAAGAATACCTAGCCAAGACTATTATCCACCTAGCTAGTACCATGTACTAAGAATCTTCAATTTAATCTTACATGTTGGATCTAAAGTTATTTCTAAGTAACCTAAAATCTAAGGTGTTGAGCATTGATCCAACTCACACAGTTAAGTAATGCAACTTCTTGAAAGAATAATTTAAGCACTTAACCCTTTTTGCATTCCAAAAGAGGCATGGTCTGGAATATAACCAAATCATTGTGCTTATATTTTGATAAAGAATTTAGGGCAAGCTACTCAAGAGTAGGGTTCACTATGTGTTTACCTCATGCAATTATAATAAATCGTGTGTGCATGCATGCGTGTATTTATGTGCGTGTCACATATGAACGTGCACACACACACACACACACGCACACGCACACAGATGTAAATATTCCTATGCCATTGTATTAAGTTTGTGTACTCCTAAAATATTTTTGTGCTACATTATATAACAACAAAATAGTTTACCTCATGTAGTTATAATAAATTGTGTCTGCACATGTGGGTTCATGCACGTGTGTATTTGTCTGCATGTCACATATGCACGTGCACACACACACTTAGAGAGAGAGAGAGAGAGAGAGAGAGAGAGAGAGAGAGATGTAAATATTTATATGCCATTATATTAAGTTTGTGTACTTCTAAAAGATTTTTATGCTACGTTATGGTTATAGAAGGCATATAACAACAAAAAAGTTTGAACTTGCTCAATATCATGATATGATTATCACTAACTTTTATAAACTATAATCTAATGAATTTAAAATTTTTATTTAGTAATATAAATCACATACTTCTTGAGAATATATAGATTTTCTAAAGATCACATAAGTGAAAAATCACAAGGTATGCCACTACATCCTCCTAACATTCTATTGTAAAAATTGACAGAAGCCTTTTGATGGACTTCACATTTTCATTTTTGTTGATATATCTTTCCATTCAAAAGCCCTTTGAGGGAGATCAGCCCTTGAAAGTGGCATGATTGCAAAAGATGTTGTGCCATGATGCCTTGCCATTTTTTTATACACGTCCAACTTGTTTAAATGTGAGATGGTTAAAAATCTTCTTGTAATTTGTAATTGAGACATAAAAAAGAATCAAGTCTGATTTATAAAATGTTGAGAAAAGTTACACGATTGTACTTTTAATTAGTATGCATCTACATACAATAAGGGTTTTGAAAGAACCTTATATACCTAGAAAAAGTGCCATATTTAAAGTATACAAAGATTCTTAAAGGTTTTATGAAGGTTTTATGAGAACCTTGATTATGAAAGGCATCCTTTGATCACTTCCTCAAATGGTGAAAGGAAAATTCTTCATTATAATCATATTTATTAATAATTCTAAAGATATAACGTGGGAAATGTATATGCCAACTATTTGTATGTTTTGTGTAGAGGGAGGAGTCTAGACATGAGGGCGCAAATGTGAGGGGAAAATTAGGGGGAAATTAAGAGAATAAGTATAATGATAAAAATTATCCCCCTCCCTATCTTATTTAGATGTAGGTGGTGGCGGGTTAGTGGTACTAATGAACATATCAATATCTATTTTATCTTTACATGTTATGAGTATGGTTTCATAGGGAAATCATATACTATGGATAGTAATATTTTCTCAAGATGGTTATATATTTTTTGATAAATCTTTAGTATAATGTATGGATAATAATATTAAGTATTTATAAGCCTCGAGCCACCCCTAAGTTTGGAACCAAGAAAAACTGTTAGAAATGGTTCTAAAATTAGTCAGTTTGGAGGGAAGGTTAGGGGACATGAAGAATTCTAGCATCTCTTCCCTCTCATCCAAAATGGTGTAAGTACTATGGGGTATAAAGCATATGTTTACATAGCTATGTAGTCTGCAAGATAAATGTTGTTATTATGAAAAATGGCCACATGATGACTATGGGGTCTACATCTCTATTGAAGTTTTGCTGAATGAGGCCTATATTCCCCTATGTTAGGTTTTCACTGATATCTATGTCATATTGCAAGAAATAGGGAGTTAGTGATGAGGAAAACAAGTTAAAAGTATGTGGAGGGGCCCTTGGAATCACCGACAACAATGAGGCCATACTGTATTTGCAACTCCCTTTGGTTGGAGGTGTACTTTGAGGTTAATAGGTCCATGTTAGCATTCAACTCCTTCAACTTCCCCTCATGCTACTGCTCCTTGAGTGGTTGTCCCGTTTTGTTTCTCTTAGATCTTCCCACAATCAATTTATCATTTGTCATGTTCAATTCCTCTTCACATAATTTGAGCTTCTTACAATGGAGAAGCTGATTTTGATCCAGGATGTAGCCTTGTTAAAAAGTGATAGTAGATCATTGATGTTATCCTATTGCTTGGATTTTCAATGATGTGTAAGTCTAACTCTCGATACCTTTTGCTAAGGAAGTGCTCCATATCAGGCGATAAGAGTGGTAGGAATTTAAGGAATGGTGGTACTCGAATTTACAAGCTTAGATCTTTTAAAGGTAACCTCCTTTGCATTTTTCTTGATTTCTCACACTGGCTTTCGGTCTCATTTCCTCTCTCATACTTTCTAGAAGGCCCTGCTACTTTAGTGTCTATAGGTTCAAGAGTGTTTACATGTTCTTTTTCTAGCACTTATTCCTCTTTATGCACTTCTTCTTCCTTCGTGGGACCCTCTTATTTGGGTAACCACTATCTCTCTCTTGTGGGTCTCCTCCTTTCCCCCTTGCTTCTTTTGTGATTATAAATCAAGAAATTGATAAGCTTCTTCAAGCTAGGTTTATTTTTCCCCCTTGCTTCTTTTGTGATTATAAATCAAGAAATTGATAAGCTTCTTCAAGCTAGGTTTATTTTTCTTGTGAAAGAGTCTGATTGGGTTTCTCATATTGTAATCTCTATAAACAAAAATGGAAAGCTGAGGGTATGTGTGGATTTTAAAAAGTTGAATAATGTGACTAAGAAGGATCATTACCCTTTTCCTTTTAGTGATCAAATTATGGATGAAGTGAATGGAAATGAGTGACATAAGTATAGTGGGTATAATCAAATATACATTGTAGAGCATGATTAGCTAAAGAAAACCTTCACTATACAATGGAGTACTTTTGCCTATGATGTGATGCCTTTTGGTTTATGTAATGCTCGTGCCACATTTCAAAGGTTCACGAATAGAGTTTTTGGGCCTTTTATTGGTCACCTTGTGAAGGTATTCCTTGATGATTTTTGTGTGTATGTGAAGAGGATTGATCACTCTGCATAAGTTGAAAAAGTGCTTGAAAGCACATGATTCATTAATTGAATTCAATAAAATGTAGATTTTGATGCACTCATTAATCATGTGGTCTCAAATGAAGGGATTTTTATGGATCTAGATAAACTTTCAAAGATCTTGGACTTCTCATTTTCCTACTACAAGGATAAATTTAAGGTATTTTTAGGGCATATAGCGTATTATAGAAGATTCTTAGCACTTGATCAAGTTCTTAAAGAAGGATTTGCCATTTTATCTTTATGAGAATTATGCATTTGAAAAGTTGAAGATGGCACTCACTACTACACCTATTTTGATCAGAAGTTGAAGGTGGCACTCACCCTCGGGGGGTTCACCTCAAAAAATGTTAGTGTACCACGTGAGTTCAATAGGAGGGGTTTTTAATTAGATACATTGAGAAAAATTAACAGGATTACATTAACAGGAGGGGTTTTTTAATTCAACTTTAGAAAAAAATCCATTAGTTCATAAGTAAAAAGGGGTTGTTTTATCGGGGGGGAATTTTTAGTTAAGGGGTTTTTTGTTGCTGGCAGTACTTTGAGCCAAAAGGATGAACAAGGGCATGACCATACTATGCAAGTCATCAACAACTCATACTAGTAGAGGGTGACTGGTCTATCATTGAAAGAGAAGCTCTTGCTATTATCTTTGATGTTTTTCCATTACCTCTGGGAAATAAGTTCATTGTTACCCTTGACCTAGAGCTTTAAGCTTTATTTTTAATAAGCCTAATTTGACTAGTTGCATAGTAAAGTAGATTATTCTTTTTTAAGAGTATGAGTTTGAGGTTCAAGATAGGCCAAGCTTTATCTCAAGGCCTTATGTTGATGAAGTAGGGGATAAATTAGAAGATGATGATTTTTCCTTGATGCTAATCTTATGGCTATAGATGTTGTCATAGTGGGTTTTCAAGAAATTTAGGACTATCTTACAAAGGGAAAATTTCCTAGAGTTGCAAATAAGAAGACAAAGAAAAGCATTGCACATAACTGACCTTCTTATACATAATTGAAAATAATCCTTATTTCCAAGGTGGTGATGGGATTTTGTGGTTTCTTATACAAATGGGAAAAAGCTTCTTGAGGAGCTTGATGAAGGATTGTAGGGGTTATTATGCCAACAAGGCTACTACTAACAAAATCCTTGCGCTGCATGGTAAGACCTTTTCAAACAGGTCAACTACACAGGGACTTCTTCATCTGATGCCTCCTCTTAGTCCTTTTGAAAAATGGGGTATAGACATTGTTAGACTCTTTTGTAACACCAAAAGGAGGAATTAATCTATTGTGGTAGCCACCAATAAGTAACTTACCAAATGGGCTAAGGCAACACCTATCAAGAATTTCACAAGGGAGGAGATTGCATGCTTCATATATGAAAGGATCATTACTTAATTTGGATTCTCAAAGGAGATAGTGTCTAATCAAAGTAAAAACTTTCAAAGGAGATTACACGCTTCATGTAATAAACTACTTGATTATTTAGATGCTCAAAGGAGATAGAATCTGATTTCTTGGTAATATAGTGGCACAGCCTCGACAAATAGGTTTTCTATCAAGCATCATGTCACCACATCTTATAAACCTAGCACAAATAGATTGGTTGAGAAGATTAATCACACTTTATGTAGAATGAATACTAAGGAAGATGAGGTCTTGGAAGATAAAAGCTCATGGGATAATATTCATTCTGCATTGTGGTCTTCTAGATGTACTTCTAGCTCTTCCAGTGGTTTTACTGCTTTTAGGCTAGTTTTTATGGAGTTGAGGGGATGCTTCCGATTGAGTATGATATTTTTGCTTAAAGGAACTCAACCATATATCATTTAGGAGAGGAGGAATATCTTAAGCATCATCTTTCTTATTTGCCTATAGTTGTAGAAAAAATTTTAAAGGCACAAATTAAGCAGAAGGTATTAATGCAAGATTGAAGACAAAGTTATTTAAGAAATGTGACATTGTGAAGGATTTTGATGCCCATCATGAAAAGCCGGTTGGTAAGAAATCTTTACCATGGTGGTTTGGCCCATATCATGTAAAGGAGGCACAATGGCACCTATCAATTGGAGGATGTTAATGGGACGTACTCACATTAGGTGAATTAAGATAAGTTGGCCTTATTTTGTACACATGGATCTTAGTGGCATGTAGTTAAACTTTGAACTCTGAGGATAGAGTTCCATTTTGGCTTGGGGGAGATGTAATACCAAAAATTTCATGTTATTAGGGCTTCTTTATTGCAATGTATAATATATATGTGTGATGATTTTCCATGTGGGACCTGAGATTCGGCATACCAATCATGCTCACCAGAGGAAGGCGAAAAACTTTTTCATGGGGGGTTGATGGCAACTTGGAAAACTTGTTGAGAAGTTGACAATTTGGTGACTCATCTTCAACGGCTTTACGATTATTTGGATCCAAGTATCTTGTTTCACATGAAGGATTCCAAGGACTCCTATGCAATATTATATATTGGGTGTGAGAATGAGTGGAGTGTTCATTGTAAATACCATGTGTATGATTTATAGATACATTGGTATGGGTTATAGTGCTAAATGTATATAAAGTTAATGATGGGTCATAAAATAGGAGTATGCCTATGTCTACATGGCATTGGTAATTCTTGTAAAACAAGATGCATAACGCATGCCAAGCTTTTGGAGGTGTGTGGAAAGCATGTGGAGTAGTGCGAAAGTTTTTTCTTTTTCTTTTTGCTAGTCTCACGTCTCTAGGTTTACACCTCTAGACTCATGTATATAGACTCACATCTATAGGCTCACGTATGCAAGCTCATGTATATAGGCTCACATATGTAGGTTCACATTTTCATGCTCATGTCTGTAAGTTTATGTATACAGTCTCATGTTTGTATATTTATTTACACAAGCTCATGTCTACGTATAGGCTCACATCTGGAGATTCATTTATACAAGCTCACGTGTACAGGTTCATGAGTAAATGTTCATGTGTTTTTTGTATAAAATAGACTCATAGGTTTTATTTTTATAAAATAGGCTTCGGACACAAAATTTTATAACTAGGCCTATGAGATAGGAAATAATTATTATACATTATATCCCAATAATTACAAAGGACAAGTATTTTCCTTAGAAATTATAGCTAGTATAGATTGTATGATAGAAAAATCCTTAAAGAAAATGAGTATTCGATACACTTGACCTCTAGACTCATAGCTCAAGACTCACAGCTCATGTGTCTAGACTCATGGCTCGTATGTCAAGATCACGACTCATGTCTCGAGGCTCACATGTGTTAACTCGTGTCTTTTTTCATGGAAATGTGGGTTCACATTTCCTAATCAAAGAGCTGGTTTGGACTGGTTTTTAGATTTTTCTGAGGCATTTTGGACTTATTAATGGAGGTGATTAAGGTTCATAATCTTAGTTAATGATGATTATACAAGTAATTAGTGTTTCATAATTATTTTTTAACTCATGTCTTGAGGCTCATGTGTGTTAACTCATGCCTTTTTTCATGGGACTGTGGGTTCACATCTCCTAATTTGAGAGCTAGTTTGCCTGGTTTTTAGATTTTTTTGAGGCATTTTGGACTTATTAATGGAGGTGATTAAGATTCATAATGTTAGTTAATGGTGATTATACAAGTAATTAGTGTTTCATAATTATTTTTTTATTGATTTTTTACATGCTTTAAGCTATCAATTCCAATGATGCATGGAAAATATATAATGCATGGTTAAAAGTTAACTATCCCACTCTAATCCACACCTAATGGAGGTCAATGCTTATATTTTTGGAGTGAATTCCACTCCTAATCATAATTTTAAAGCTATTTTATAATTCAATGCAATGAAATCAAAGCCTTTGGGTTCCAAAATCATGCAAATCACCAACAAGAAACCATGGTTTTTCCCTTCCATGATATGAAACTAGACTACCCTAATGAAATCAGCTTAAAAATAAAATGAAAAGAAATAACGCTAACATATCTAAGGATCCAAACCGTATGTTTTTTGGAGTGTGACCTCCTAATCAGCATACAGAAACTTTGGATAATCCCAATAGCTTGGAATGGATTAATAAATGGAGCTAAGTCTTAGGCTAGTTCTTGTCAACGATGCCAAATATGTTCAAGTCGAGAGTTTACCTTAGCCTTTGTCAAATTATGTGTCCTTGGGCCTTGCCTTAGAGACGTAATTGTAACTTCACTAGCTCATCCCCAACACATCCTCACTCCGTTTGTCACATCGGAATCCTCTTTTTCTAATGAGAGTGGAAGAGGTCTCTTTTCTAGATGGAGGTAATTAGATATTCTCCTTTGTGCCACTTCTATCTCACAAAAGGTGGGACAAGAAGAAGAAGCTAATGCAAGAGGAAAACCTACAACAAACAAACCTATCTAACATGCATCCATCAAGCAAGGATGATTCAATGGCATACATGCAAGAAAGAATAAGAAAAGAAAAGCTCACAAGTATTCTATTGAAAGGGAATAAATGTTTAGTACTACAAAGGAATGAATGTCTAGTATTGCTTAGTGTAAAAAATGACTTATACATACAAGTGGCTAAATTTCACACTAGGCGTGACCAAACTTAAAAATGGTCCCAACCTCTATTACTAGTCTTAAGAAATTATGTAAGTGAGAAGTACTTAAACTTTGCCTATTTAACATTAAGCTCAGGATACGGCCGTGATCAAACTTAAAAATGGTCCTAGCATCTATTACTAGTCTTAATAAGAAAGTATGTATATGAAGTCCTTAAACTTTGTCTATTTAACGTTAAGCTAAAGGCAAGGGCATTTTATTGTTTTACCACCATATTTACAAAAATATTCAAGCGAATAAGATGGCAAAGTGCCGCGACTAAACTTAAAAATGGTCCTAGACTTTATTACTAGTCTTAAGAAAGTATGTACATGAAGTCGTTAAACTTTTTCTATTTTACATTAAGCTCAAGGTAAGGCCGTTTTAAATGTTCTAGCACTATCTATGATCAATAGGATCATTCATTATTGTCATCATCACACTAAAGAGTCACAATGAATAATATCGAGAAAGTCACTAATCCTAGAATCTCCAAGGTCACTGAAGTAATCCTTATAAGTAGGGTCTATCTCCATCAATACTGGATCTAAGAAAATGTCTAAGTCAAAAATAAAACTCTCTAGATCCATTAATACTACATCTAATAAAATGTCTAAGTGATCTTTAGGAAGGTAGAGGTAGGCCTAGATGTATAAACACTCATAATGCTCGATGCCATCACTGCCCTTAAGATCATGCCCACATGATCTAGCTCACACATATCACCATTATATACATCAACATCATGTGCATATGTGTCCATATTGATGCATCACACATGTACACATGATGATACACATGATAATAATGATATATGTGCATATGTATCCATGTCATCATATGCACATATATCACTATTATCATGTGTATCATCATGTGCACATGTGTGTGATGCATCAATATTATCATGTGTGTGTGCACATGATACATCATACTCATATAGGTCACCAAAAGAAGACTCATCTTATGTGAACAAGGCCAAACCATTTGTGTCAAGGTAACCAAGCAAGAAGTCGATGAAGTCATCATATGCAGACCATTTGGACCATATATCCTCCTCATCAAAGTAACACCTCAAATGACTAGGCAACAAACTTGCAAGCTCAAACATCCAACAATGGAATGAGTATGCCACCTCGTCATAACATGAAGTTTGCAAATGAGGGTATAGAGGTCTAAGCTTGGAAGTACCAAAAGTATGTGTGAAATCGATGAAAGATATGTGAACAATGACACAAAATGACAACTCAAAATATTGATCGTAGAGCCATGAAGTCAATGCATGAGCGACACTCCTAAGATCAAGATCTAAAATGGTAGCATAGGGATATCGATGAGGACGATGTGATCTCGCACCATGGAGATTAAATGAAGGGTAAAAGCAGTAGGAATAACTCATGGTCGCATGTGAACACAATCCAAAGTGTACAGTAAGAAATGGTCATGTGTGAATAATCTCTAGAAAATATAAAGCACATGAATACCCCAAAGCATGATGCACAACGCATGTGAACACACAATGCGTACGTGCCAACTGCAAGTGGCTTCCCTTCCTCTCTTTTTTTTTTTTTTTTTTTTTTGGTGTGTGACATTCATTGCCTAAATCATCAGATGTTGTGAAAACGAAAACGGAGACGAAGGTGGAGCAGGCAGAACAGACATGTCTAAGCCTCCAAGAAAGATGAAGCGAAGCGCCGCTGGGCTGAACCTAAACAAGAAGGTGATGAAGCCTTAGAACAAGCTCGACTCCTTGTTCTACACAAGCTCTCCAAAGCTTCTTCCTACACGCAAAACTTCGCTGGGCTGCTGACTGCTCAGGCGGCCATACCAAAAAAAACTTGAGCTTGTGAAGGCCAAGAGGTACCTAGAGGATGTTATTGCTCATAAGCAGGCTATTGGAGTCCAAGCCAACGCTAGGCACTCTTTTGGGTCTGCTATCATGCACATTAATCCTTACCTGTCATCTCCTTGCCACATAGAGCTTATCATTTCTGAGAAAGAAGTTCCTGTCACAAAAGAGGAGGAGACTCCTGCTTCAAGATGGCCCCAGTTGAGATCAACCTTCCTTATGGTCAAAGGTTGTCACCCATATTAAGGCATGGACATGTGCCTACTTGAAATTGGCCTTGGTCTTGTTGGGATTTGGTTGATCCTTTTTTTTTGTGAGATCTGATGTTGCTCTGCTAAGGCAAGAGTGGTAGTCCACACTGTATCATCATTGATCTCAACACATGAGCATTGGATTGAGCTGAGAAATTGTATTTTTTTAATGTTGTTTGAAGTGGGGGAAAAGTTTCTTTTAATCCATGCAAATTTGTATGTTTCTACAAGGATTAGTGAGCTTTGATTGAGATCTTATTAGATCCTTAGGGATTATGGTTCATTTTGATCTACTAGGTTCAAATTTTGGACCTTGGACTAGATTTTGGAGCGATCGGACCAAATTTTGAGAGAAAATTAGCACTAATCATATGTTAACCGCGTTTTTGAATTTTCCTCTTTCCTCAAGCTCTCGATGGCTAGGGGTAGTCATTTCTTCTCCAAACCATAGGGCTTTGGTTGGGGACTCCCCAAGCTTCACATAGAGCTCCATTCCTTTGATATTTGTTGCAAAAATTCCCAGCCATTAGGTGCTTCAAGAAAACCTTAGAATCCCATAGATTTCATCAAATCTCTTTCTCAAACTTCATGTACATGTAGTCAAGCATCTAATCAAGACTTAGTAATGATCATTGGGCAACATTGATTAGGGTTTCAAGCCATGGAAAGGGGCACAACTGGTGGCAAAATTCAACCTGCAGGGCATTGTTTTTTGTGAGGAGAGGGTCAATAGAGCTTCTATGCCATGTTTAAGTGCCTCATTAAGGATAGCAATGGAGTTTTTTTTAGCCATTTAGCACTCTTAGGAAGCCTAAACTTTGCTCTATGAGGCCATGGAAAGGAGGCAGCCGTTTTCTGTATAGGGCTGCATTTTCGTGGAAATATTTCTCCAAGGCATGTAATCAAAAGGGAATTTTCTCTATTATGGTTAGCTATAGAGTCTTCTACAACATTCAAGCTTTCTAGAGCTCTATTTCATGGAGAATGAAGCCAAAAGACTCTTCATAAAGCTGTTAACAAAGGCCTAAGTTTTTCACCAAAGCAAGGGCATCTCTTCACCATACATGCATGAGCATGGCTTTGATATTTGGATTTCTTGAATCTTCCCTTTAGATTTAAGACTTTCTTTCAAGAAACCCTAATTTCTTGACATTGGCCATTCCAACTTTCCATTAGCCTTGTCTAATCATCATTAATTACACTAATGATGCCATTACACAAGCTAATACTTCAAATAGACCAATGATCAAGCCATTTGTCTCAAGTTTGGGAGTTCTTGATCAAATCCATACACCATTGGATACCATTAGAACCATTTGATGCTTCTTCGATCATTGGTGTGACATTCAAGACATCTCTATGCTTGGGAATGTCAAGATACATGCCAATCCATATGCCTTTTGTTTCACCTTGATTGTTGCATTGGTGTTGATGTTGTTTGGACAATGGAGCTTGGGAAGTGAAAGTATAACATGAGTACATGCTAATGTAATAATGGATTGTTCATGAGTTCGTGCAAAGCATTGTAAGTCATCATACCTACATCTTTGAAGTTCAAATCACACCTATCACATCACTTTGTACCCACATTCTATTCCTATTCTATTCCTAGAGTCTTGATGTTGAGAGGGTATCCTTGGCATTGGTGGAGAGGCTAAGGGAGAGCATGGCTTTAACTCTCCTTGTCATGAGTGCTTTTGGAAAAGCGGCAAGGAGGGAAACTAGGTACATTAGATGTGAAGACTTGGCCCCAACTTGTGCCTAGTTTCAACCTAGGTATGAGGGTGGGAAGTGCTTGGCCGAGAGATCGACAAGCATCAATGCTCTACATCAACAACTATTGGGATTGATTTCAGCATCAACGTCTTACATTCAACATTGCATTCAAGAAATTGCATGGGCAAATGCAATTATGTCACATGGTAAAGAAAGGATGGACAATGGCAATGGCATTGCATGAGCCTATGTTACATGCATGATTGGGCAAATGATGCCTTGGTTGGGATGCAAAGTGATGTAAAATTGTTGATGGGATATTGACAAGAGTTAATGTGAATGTTGGATATTGGATTGTGGACATATCTACATTGAGATTTAATCCAAAATACAAAGAAGAAGATGCCCAATTTTTTTCAAAAGTCCTCCACAACTGATCAAGAAAATCACTAATCATTCATTGGTGATTAAGAGTCTCTATTGCACAATCATACCTCTTGGAAGAGCCAATTGGAAGCTATGAAGAGAGCTATTAATCTTTTGAATCCGACACCCATAGAGTACTCAAATTAGGGTTTAGTAGTAACTGAAAACACCCTAATTCAGTCATAGACCCTTAGGGTTGTCAAAAAAAAATTTAGAGGTCTTCATAATACTCTCTTAGGGCTATCCAATGAGCCAAGAACCACTCTATTTTTACATCCTTTGATGGGTCAAAACTAGCAAGTTGACTTTGACCAAAAAGTCAAAACAGAGGATATCTACACTTTGAATTTGATCAAACCCTTTTAGGCATAGTTATTACTTGTCATCACAAGCCCACACACCAAATTTCATCTAAATTCGATGACTTTTGAGTACTTTATACTTGATTTCTATTTTCAACAATGTCGCATAAACCCTAAAACAAAGAATATTAGGGATATTTGAAAATCTTCTGTTCTTGCATATTTGCATTCTATGCCACAAGATCTTTCAATAGATCACACCATTTGAGCCTTTTACAAGCCATTTTCCATTTCCAGCCATTATGCCAAGTGAGCACCCATTCAAGCAAGCGATGGAATTTCAAGAGATGAGGGAAGACATGGAAATGGTGAATGGGTATCTTGTAGGCAATGTTTTTTCCAAGCATATATGGTGTACATGGACTTCTCTCAAGCAAGGCCAACCGGAGCTTCTTCATTTTCAAAGGCAATGGATGGAAAGACCTATCAAAGGTCTTTATCATTTGAGAGTCAAGACAAAGGACAATATATGCTTTTGAATACATAAGGATTATAGAACATTATGATGCAAAAGCAAGAATTAGATTTTCCATGATGCATGTACTTTTGCATACAAGGTTGTTGGAATCAATGAAAGTGCAAGCTTTTCTTGATTATATGCTATCTACTCAAGTGAGTAGTTTATGGTTCAAAAGAGGAGAGCCATTTGCACAAAGATTGTTTGCATTCGATGGTGAAGTAATCACTTGCATGGGACTCAAGGATTGTATTTGTAATAGGGATGCTTATTTCCATGCCTTTCCTTTGTGATGAGCTTGCCAAAGTGAAGAAAGTGACTTCTTATTTCAAAGGAAGAGCTAGAGCTTAGTGGTTGAAGGAAATGCACAACTATAATTGGATTGGCAGAATTTGGCATATGATGTTGTGCAATACTTTGTGAGACCACCCAAGAGCAAAATTGATTTAGAGATCAATGCATGGTATTCTCACATGAGGACTCTCTATCTAGCTATATGGAGAGATATTGGTACCTTTCCTTCTTCGTTCCCAACATCAAAGAGAAGGAAAGTATAGACGGTTTTGTGCAAAGATTAGACAAAGATTTCATGCAAGTATCTCAAAGTATTTTGCAAATTAATGAGGATATTGGTTTAGATGAGATCATGGTGTTGATGGGACTTTTCCACATGCATATCCAAAGACTCAATTACAAGGGAAACTTTGTTGAGATAAGCAAGATAGAATAGATTCAATTGGTGGTACCCATTCTTGGCTACTCTTCATGTTTGAATGGGGATAGAATACTTCAGCTCATGTTGAGATTTGGATATCAAGAATGATAAAAGAGGTGTTGCATGACAAATGAAGATCAATGCAAGGATGCAACAAAAAAGACACTTAGGGCTCTTGTAAAGAGTTCCAAGTTGTAGATGAATGTGGGAGAGGGCTTGACAATAATCCCACATGGAAACTTTTGGAAGTTTTAGAGTTTTTGTATAAAAAGTGGCTCATTTGAGAGCTAGGGAGGACTCTTTGGTCATTTGGTTGAGAGGCTCATAGAGAGAGCTTGCTCCATAGCTCCTTCTCATGTGCTCTCCCAAGGCTCTCCATCTCCATTTCTTGCTTCAATCTTGTACTCTCTATTCTCTACGTATTCAATGATTTGAGGTTGCGGTCTACACACTTGCTAATCTAGATTTTGTAATGATGTTTTGATGCTAAAATCTGATTTGTGAATTGTAGAATGCATGTGATGAAGCTTGTGCATGAAATGATGTGTAGTTGAGGCTTGTGTGATAGCTCTTTGCATGTTAGATTCTTTGCATAAGTTGCATTTTTGTGCTTAAGTGTAGCCTAATCTTGATGCGTTGATTATGTTAGATTGATTGCTTGATTGTTGAAGAAGGATTGAGTAGGACTAGAAGTCATTAGTGTGTGGTTAACTAATCTTCTCCCATTCGGGATAGCCTCTATGCGCTAACCGGGTTGCATTCACGCATTGACAAAGTGTGTGGGTTGGAGTGTAGCCTCCGCTATGCTATGATGTCCCAAACAATGGCGCCGCTGCCGGGGAACGCACACCTAAGCTAGTGAAGGGTGTTAACCATTACTTCATACTAAGTGCTCCATTGATTGCAAAATCATGGATTAGGGTAGATTAGAGTAGAGTTTACAAGGGCATTGAGTGTGTGATCTCAAGGGCGCCTTGTGTGTTTTCTGTTTTTTGATTAGAAGCAAAAAAAATTAAAACCCCATTGCGGTAGAGAAATCCCGCCATTAATCAGGTTTAAGTACTTTCTGTTTTTGTATTTTTGACGGGGTTGGCGAGAGGTAGGTAGGAAGTGTTGGAGGCGGCCTTTTTTTTAAGAGAAGAAAATATATATATATATATATATATATACACTGAAAGAGGCTGCAGAGCGTTGTGTGGGGAGGCGTCTTCATTGGGCGCAGCAAAGAAAAAGAAGTATATATATATATATATATATATATATATATATATATATATCGTTGAACCGCTGCTGTAGACAAGCGAAGGGCTGTTGGGCAGCCGGCTGAAAGCGAGGAGCAGAGGCGGCTTTAATATATATATATATATATATATATATACGTTGACGTGGCAGCAGCCTGCAGAAGCGCTGTGGAGGGGGGCGCTGCATCGAGCGCAACCTGCAGAGGCGCGGTGGGGGGCGTCTGCAGCTGACGTGCAGTAGGTCTAAGCAGGCATGGAGAGAGGCTGCGTGGAAGGAGTACCACCGCAGTGCAGCTCATAGAAACTCACAGCAACTCAAAACAGCCGAAAGAAACAAGCTATGGAAGTTTGAAGCCAAAGCGACTCACAAGCAAGCTTGGCGTGGAGTGGAGTGTTCTGCAACCAGTAGAAGGTACTGGCGCAAGGAGGGGGAGTGTTCGCAACCAGTAGGGTACTGGCGCAAGGAGCGGAAGATTGGCTAACTATAGGCGGCCAAAGGCGTGTGGGAGGCTGAGGCGGCTGCTGGCAGAGTTGAAGTGGCCGAGGGGAAGAGCTGCAGCTCGCGAAGGAGCGGTGGTAGCAGACGCGAAAGCGGGGAGAGCTGCAAGCTGGCAGCATTGAAAACGGGAGAGCGTGGCGGCAACGAGAAATCCGGCGAGGCGGCGAAGGATAAGGTTGGTACATTTTTTAATTTTTTTTATTTTTTAATTTATTTTTATTAATTTTTCATGTTTTTGTATTTTTTAAATAAAAAATAATAATAAATAAATAAAAAAACAACAAAACAATAAAAAATATATATAAATTTTTTTTTAAAAAGAGAGAAAAGCGAAAAAAGAGAGAATAGAATAAAAGAAAAAAATATTAAAAAATATTTAAAAAAACAAGAAAACAATTATTATTTTCGTATTTTGAGTCCATTTTTCATTTCTTAATTTTCTGTAAAATTTTGCATAATTAAAGTAGCTTGCATTTTTTTAGAATTTCGGTAAATTGTGTGCATAATTAGTATTTTTTAGGGTAATTCATATTTTTTGTAATTGGTACGAAATTTATTAGTTTTTTTTAAAAAAAAAAGAGGAAGAAAAAGGAAGAAAACAAAAGAAAAGAAATAGAAATTAAAAAAAATCTATAAATTATGTGTTTTTTTTAGAAGTCCATATTCTTTGCATATTTTGTAATTTTTTATTTTTTTTAATTTTTTACATAATTAGGATAACTTGCATTGTTTTAAAATTGTGCATAATTAGTATTTTTTTAGCGTGATTCATATTTTTTAATTAGAAAAAAAGTTTTAAAAAAAAGTAAAAAATAATAATAAAATCATTTAAAAAAATAATAAAAAAAGAGGATAGATAGTTACACCACACAGACTCATTTTAGTTGCATTTAGTGGTTAGGTAGGGTAAAATATATATATATATATATATACATATATATACATATATATATATATATATTTATAAAAAAACAAAAAAATAAATAATAAAAACAAAGACAAAACAAAAAAGAAAAAAAACACATAAAAAACCAAAAAAATTTGACCTTATGCACTTGCGGTCGGGACGTCTTATAGATTCTGCCATAGGGCCTAGGGCACCTTCTAGAGTACCTACGCAGGAAAGTGGAACCCAATCGGTAGGAAATTTGGCAGATATTGCTGAAACCCTTTCCGAATCCCAATCCAATACCCTTTTCTCCAGAACAACTAGTTCATTGTCCATGGACAATCTAGGGCCGTCAAATAGTCATCCCTTAGCCCCAAATAGGACACCCACAAGATCTTTTAATCCATTTGAAGCCGACACCTTGGGGTTAACACTCAATGTGAGACTCCAATATGTCTACACGAATGCTCAAGGAGCTGAGATCTTTAGGGATCCACAACAACGGTATCTTGTTAAGATCGCAGACATTTTCTCAGAACTTGATAGAGCACCTCTAGTCAATGACCAGGGTAACATGTACATGGGTGGAGATGGTGTTCGCTACGAAGTCACCTACCATCCAGAAAATGTAGACAAATTAGGGGAGCTCTCTAAAATCGAGTTCTTTGACTTATCGAAGCTTTCCAACGCAAGGGAGTCTAGAGATGACTGGCTCATTGAGCCGGACATGCTTGGACCCTCCAATGCCCAGTCCTCAAAGCCATCCATTGATGATTTACTTCTTGTAGATCTAAATTTGGAAAGGGATAGGAAAGGCAAGAGCAAAATGGATCAGGGAGCTGAGAACCAATGGGAGTTTGTACGACAAATTCCAATGACGAAGGTCTTACAGGATGACCCACTTCAAGAGGTCTATAAGGACTCGTTAGAGGGATATTATGCCACAACTAGATTGCCACAGCTCGATCTTCCTCTAGTACTGGTGGTGGTAGTTGAGAAGCTTGCAGGACACATGAACCGAATAATTGATAAATGGGCCAATGAATACCGAACCTTAGATTGGAAAGAGATTCGGGAGCTCACGTGGAAAGGACAACCATTATTCATGGAAGTGTTCTCAACAAATACAGCCAAACCAGGAGAGACAGCCTTTCTTGGAGAAACTGTTGCTCCTCCCCTACGAGAGTTCACTAGAGAGGGACCCTCTACATCAAAGTGGACCACTGCTAGTAGCCCAACTCTAGCACCAAGACATTATCCGACACCAAAAGTGCGACCACAGATCACACCACAACAACATCTTTCTCTCTATGACAATCAGAGGAGAGGGGAGCCAACTCGGCCTCCCATAAATGCACCTCCTGAAATGCGGGTGACAAGATCTTTGGAGGGGTTTGGTGAGGCTGGTAATACGGGAACCACACCAATTTTGGATGCATGTGGACCATCTTACCAAAGAGAGGAACAATTCCCACTGAGAGTGAGAGGCCGTAGGCCTTATGACGAGTATTCAAGACAAGTAAGGCCATCAACTCTTCAGAAACTGGTAAAGAAGTACGAAGGGTCGGGAGATCCATACGACCATGTAGCAGCATTTAGGCAAGCAGTTCGAGCTGAGCAAGTGGCTGACAAGCATACTCAAATTGAAGGATTTGGACTCACTCTTGAGGGAAAAGCCCTTGCTTGGTTTCAGGCACTAGAGGCTTCAGACAAATCTTCTTTACGAGTTTTGGAAGAGAGATTCTTTGCTGCTTTTTCCTTGATGGGAATTCAACATGACACGGTAGCACACATCTACTCTTTCAAGCAAGGTGAGAATGAGAGTGTTAGAGACTGTGTAAATAGAATGAAGCAGTACATTAATCGTTGCCCAGAAGATGAGAAGCCCGCCCAAAGTCGATTAATTTCTCTCTTCTTAAAAGGACTCAAAAATTCAACACTGCATACACATCTCTATGCGAAGAAGCATACAAATTTCAATGAGTGTTGCCATGATGCTATGGATTTCACCGATAACTTCAAATTCCAAGATGGTTCTGGCCCTGAGGTGAAACCTAGAGATCAGTGGGGTGATGACCAAAGTTCAGGGTCTAGCGCGCTAGTAAATCCAGACCAGATAGCTAACCTAGTACTAAGGAGATTGGGACAGACCTATCGTCCACCCATGCAGCCACAACAACATGCAGCCACAACAACAGCAGCAGAGAATGAGGAGTGTACTTCCTACAGGTCCTCATCTTTGTGGAGCATGTGGCGGTAACCATAAAATAGAGGAATGTAATACCTTTTCTCATCTAGTCACAAACCAACCCACAAAAAAGTGGTGCCAAGCCTGTGCTTGGAACTTTACCCATACCACACAGGAATGTACTCGCATTGCAAGAATGAGACAGGAGCGTGAGTAGCCAAGGGGTGGAGTGGCTCCACAAATGTATCAACAGTATACTAATTTTGAACGTAAGCCAGCAAGCATGACCTGTTCTTGGTGCTCAACCTCCTGCTCCTGGGACTGCTCCTGTGAGGGTTGTGGACTACGACAATTCAAATATGTGTAGAGAATTGGTAAACCCAAGCTATGTGGAGGAGGAATATGCATCATATTCATCCAAAGAAAATCTCTTTGAAAGTCCTGCATACCCAAGCCCAGCACTGGAGACTCAACCAAGGGAACAAAACTCTTTAATGTTGCTAGGCGGCTACCAACCTAGGACTCTAGGCCCCTCAGGTCAATGGCAGCCAAGGAAAGTAGAGGCCAAACTAATGGGCCCCTGTTTATGAGTGTGGAGAACCCCATTGGGCTCGTGATTGTCCACATCGCTCAAGGCAAGCATCTCGATCCAATACAACAGTACAACAGTTTCCACCAATTGAAAGATATTGTCTAGGGTGTTGTGTAGAACACTTCCCAAAGGATTGTCTGCTGAAACCACATGAGGAAGGCACCTCTCAACCAAAGGTCTCACTCAACCTTGTAGGGGCAGTTCCATCACCACCTTCATCTGAGAATGAGGATGTCGTGCCACTTAGAGTCATGACTAGATCACAGACACGAAATGCCGAAATACAGACTGATGAGACACCTCAAACTAGGTATGCAAAGACAAATCTAGTGGACAAGACCCTACAGTCCAATCGAAAAAAGACCACTAGGAAGAAGAAGAACCGAAACAAGCAAACTAAAAGTGCATCCACTAGTTCTCAAGAAGCCTCTAAACAAAACATGAGGGATCAAACTTTTACATCCCAAGAAGTGCATGAGGAGCATCAACCTCAACCTGGGCCTAGTGCTAAACAAGATGAGACTAGTACGATCGAGGATAGTTCTGGGGGTTCAATTTTTGTGGATAAAGTGAATGAGACTCTAGATGCCATCATTGATGCTCATAGAAGTCGCATTGCAGCTTTATCTGAGCTACCCAAGAAGCTTCAAGAATACCCAAACCCTCGTGAGGAGAAGATCAATCTAGCTGTACATCAGCAACTCATTAGGGAAGCTCAGTCAATACTTGAGGGACCACCACAACCTATTCCTCGGGGCCCAACCTCTCTTAAGCCAACATTAGAAACCATACCAGAAGTATCATCAAGTCGGGAAATGAAAAGTGAGTACATTTCACAAGCTCATAGCGAAAGGTCTACACCAATTGACACCCAATTGAAAGGAGGTATTCTGCCACCACCTAGCCTTGTCTTCCCATGCAATGATGAAGTTATTGATGCTAATGAGGACATGGCAAATGAGATGTGGGCCGCAGTTCATGAAAAAGTTAATGAGAACATGTCTTCTATTAGCTCGCCTCCATTCTCTGAGGTGGATTTTACCAGGGACACAGAAAACAACTTTAGACGCCCAAGCATCCAGGAGGAAGTTCAAACAATTGCTTCTCCTAGAAGTAAGCACACAATGAAAACCTTACCATCATATCTGGGAGAATATGAGAACTGTTCTCAAACCTTGAAGATACCCTCCATGTATAAAAGGTTGACAAAGGAGAAGGATATGAGTATCGTGCAAGCTATTTTGTCAGCACCAGTGGCTTGTACGTTACCTTTGCTTGATTTGATAAAAATTCGACCTGAGTTGTGGAATGATATTGCCACATGTTTGTCAGAGCAGGTATTGCTACAAAAGGGTCACCATGAGTGTACTATACACCCCGAAACAAAGCATGTTATGTCAGTTCCTATCAACAAAGTAGGAAAATTTTGTGAGGACGATCAGGGAAATGCGACCCTCCCATTAGAAGTGCGAAAAGTAGCTTCAACTGCAATACTTGATAGTGGTGCAGGAGTGGGCATTGTGACAAGGTCCATTTGGGAAAAGTGGGGCAAACCAGCTATTAGGAGTACCAGGATGCGCTTGCAGCTAGCAGATGGAAGCTTAGAACATCCCCTTGGGCTGCTTGAGAACATATTGGTCACCACATGTGGGATTGAATATGAGCACACCTTTGCAGTAGTGGATTTTGGAAAACATCCAAACTATGAAGTGATATTGGGAAGACCATTCATGCGACAATTTCAAATGATTCAAGATTGGGGATACAATTATTTGCACCTCCGACATGATTCTGTCATCACAAGGGTCAACCTAAGGAATCACTCATATCGTGATGTAACAAGGTCTCCAATAGATGAGTTTGATTCTGCTTCATCTGAGGGCTCAAGGGTTACATTGTCAGATGGGCGAGAAGATCTATGGATGTGTGGAGCCTCATGTAGGGATTTCAACACTGAGAGACTTAAGGGTAATCGAAGTGTGTCAGACGAGGCATACATTCCACAACCCTTCCCTGAGCATTTAATTGATCCACTAGAATGGGGTCATGTCCTTGCAACATTATCGACATGTGCTTTACCTAAGCCAATTCAATTTTGTGACTCAGATGGATATGATATTATACCTATACGAATGGTACAACCATGTGACCTTCTAGATGATTTGTACTATAGGAATGCATCCACAACAGCACTGCATGTCGAGGAAGTCTCAGTAGAGGATTTAACACTCGAATCTGCTAATGATGCTGATAAGGAAGATGGATGGGACTCTGATTTTAATAATGATGTGACAATCCCTAAGGAAGAGTTAGGAAAGGCACGCCTACTCTTGAGAGGAAGGGAGGTTCAAGTAGAGATCCCTCGAAGCCGACCTAAACGTAAATGCTGTAAGAGCCATAAGAGAATCAGTAGACAAGATGAGCGGGAACAACGTGAGAGACTACAAAAAGAAAAGGAGGAGTCTAAGAGTGAACACTCTCGACCACCACCTCACTTCTCAGGAAAGAACGGATATCTATACTATGTCCAAGCACAAGATAGTATCAAAGACTAAGTAAAACGATCAGATGGATTCCAAGCAGGAGAAAAGCTAACAACTGTTACCAAAACTCGTAAAAAAACGAAGAAACAAAAACCAAAACTCAAGTCTAAAACCGATTCAAAAAAGAGTGTCGGAAGTGCAAACAACGGTTGAACAAAAAAATCCGATGCAAGATAGCAAAGGAGAGCTCAAAACCGCATGGTCTTCAATGAGTGAAGTTTCAAGTGGACAAGAACAAGGTCTCAATGTTCCTCCCAATTTCACACAGTACACTCTTCAAGATCGGAAGATTGTTCATGCGACAAAAACCAAGCATGCCAGGGGTTTCATATGATGGTCCAGAAGATGCAAAAAAGATTGATATTGCTAAGCCAGGAGAAGAGCCTCGCTATGTGTGGATTGCCACAGACTTGTCCTTAGATGAGGAGAAGTTATTAATACAAACAATAAAGGAGTATCGCGATGTTTTTGCTTGGAGTTATAAAGACCTCACAGGAGTTGATCCAAGCATATGTCAGTATACAATTCCATTGCGAGAGGATGCAAAGCCCTCCAAGCAACGTCCTTATACGTACAATGAAAATTTTGCACGGAAGATAAAGGAAGAAATAGACAAGCTCTTAGAGGCAGAATTTATCTATGAGATTGAACACACTGAATGGGTCTCCCCTATTGTAGTGGTGCCCAAGAAAAATGGAAAACTTCGAGTATGTGTAAGCCTCAAAAAGGTAAATGCAGCTACTGTGCGTGATCATTACCCACTTCCAATCACGGATCATGTTCTGGAACGCGTTGCAGGGAAAAAGGCATATAGTTTCTTGGATGGATTCTCTGGTTACAATCAAGTGTCAATTGATCCAAAGGATCAACACAAGACAGCCTTTGCTACTAAAGATGGCATCTTTGCCTATCGTGTTATGCCATTTGGTCTAACAAATGCACCAGCAACCTTTTAGCGGTTAATGAGTCATGTATTCAAGGAGTACCTTAGGCAATTTCTTGAGATCTTCATGGATGATTTATGTGTTCATTCACAAGAGCGTGATGATCATATAGAACACCTCAGACTTGTGTTTCAAAAGTGTCAACTTTATCGTATATGCTTGAATCCTGACAAGTGCAAATTCATGGTAAGACAAGTGCAAATTCATGGTAAGACAAGGGAAAATTTTGGGCCATATTGTTTCTCGCAATGGGATTTCAACAGATATGGATAAAATTGATGTCATTGTTTCATTACCTCGGCCTATCAACCCTAAAGGGGTACAAACATTCATGGGACATTGTGGCTACTACCGTAGATTCATTTACATGTACGCTGTCCTAGCCAGACCATTATATGCTCGTCTTGTAAAGTTTAATTGGACTGATGAGTGTGAGGAATCCTTTGAAAAGTTGAAGCAAGCATTAGTGACTGCACCCATCTTACGGGCACCAAATTGGAACCAAATCTTTCATGTCCATATTGATGCTTCAAACTTTGCAATTGGATGTATTTTGGCTCAATCGGGAGAACATAATAAGGATTTCCCAATCTCATATGCTAGTCGACAGTTGAACAATGGTGAGAAGAATTATACCACAACAGAAAGAGAAGGATTGTCCATGATATATGCAGTGAAAAAGTTTCGCCATTACCTTTTGGCAAACAAATTCATATTTTTTGTGGACCATCAAGCATTGCTATATTTGGTAAATAAGCCTTGTGCAACTGGAAGGATTGTAAGGTGGTTTATCATCCTTCTTGAGTTTGATTTTGAAGTGGCAGTTCGAAAAGGAACAACTCATCTTAGGGCAGATCATTTGTCTCGAATCACCTCTGGCGAAGCTCCTGTGGGTGTGGATGATGATATGTTAGATTCAACACTTTTCCTTGTAGAGACAGCTCCTAGATGGTCTGAATCCATTTTAGAAATTTTGACAAGTGGGCAGATACAACTAGCAGGTCCTAATGTGGACCTATGGCGACCATTCAAGTTAATCTCAGGGAGATTATATCGTCAGGTTAATGATGGAGTGTTGAGGCTTATACCTAACCCCGACCAATATGAGGAAATCTTGGAATGGGCACATGCAGGTATCGATGGAATCCATGCATCAGCTACTACTTCGTGTGCGACGTATATCTCAGGATGGGCAATGGTGGCCTACGATGCATGCAGATGCTGAAACATTTGTTCGTAACTGTGCTTCATGTCAAAATCGACAGCCAATTCATAATGTCACATTATTCCAAATTTCAACTACACCAAGTTGGAGTAAGTATATTGTGGACTATCTTCAACATGGTCATACTGATCAAAAAATTCCTAGATATCGAAAGCATGCTATTAAAGTTGAAGCGGCAAACTATATGCTGATAGAGGGCCAACTCTACAAGAGGGGCAAGGATGGCAACTTACGCATGTGTGTATGTGAGGCTGACTATTTGAAAATCTTAACTCATGCACATGCAGATGTCAGGGGTGGACACTTTTCGGGCAATACCACAGCTAAGTTGATTAGGTGGTCTGGGCTTTGGTGGCCAACCTTACAAATGGATGCCGAATAATATGTGAAACGTTGTGACGATTGTCAAAGGACCAAACCTCCCATCACAAAGGACAATATGCCATTGCGGCCTATGTTAAGCACACGTGCTTTTGCAAAATGGGGTATTGATTTTGTCAGTCCCATTAAACCTCCAGCTCGTCACACGCATGCGGAATATATTATAGTTGCAACAGACTATTTGACCAAATGGGTAGAGGCAAAGGCTACAGTCAAAAATGATGCCAGAACCACAGCCAAGTTCTTGTATGAGTACGTGTTTACACGCTATGGCTTACCTATTGAGATCGTTAGTGATCAAGGTGTGCACTTTGTAAATGAGGTCATAGAATTTTTGCTTCAAGAATTTATGGTAATTCACAAGCGTTCTGCACCCTATCATCCCCATACCAATGGACAAGCCGAGAGTACTAACAAGATTCTCTGCACAGCACTAACAAAGATTGTTGAGGGACATAGGACTAATTGGGAGCAAAAGTTGCACTCAGTTCTTTGGGCATATAGGACAGCCTATAAAACATCTGTGGGCACAACCCCATTTGAGCTTGCTTTTGGATTAGACGCAATTCTTTCCATTGAATTTCTTGTACCTACTCTACGAGTAGCTAAACAATTGGATTGGACTGGTCATGAGCTTTCACAACGCGTTGACGAATTGGAAAAGCTTGATGAGACCCGCTTATTGGCGGTAATGGGGATGTATGCCGAGAAGAGGAGACAGAAGCAATGGCATGATAGAAATGTAACAACTGGCCGATTCAAAAAAGGAGACCTGGTGCTCTTGTACACACTTAAGAAGCATAAGAGAAAGCTCAAGAAACGTGGCCTAGGACCGTTTGTGATTAATGAGCTTACTCCAAGTGGTGCAGTGCGTTTAGAGACACTAGAAGGTGAGCAAATGCCTAACTTCATTAATGGAAGTCTTCTCAAGAAATACAATGAACCATTAACTGAAGCCATGCTTCAACAGATGCATGCCGCACAAACACGGAAAGAAGCACTTGACCTACTTAAACGTCGGGCTCAAGAGGAGGCTAAAGCTAGAGTTGCAAAAGCCAAGGAGCGTCGCAAAGCTTCTATGATGGCCTTACAGTTGGCTACTGATGAACCATATGTCGATCCATTCAATATTCAAGTGTGCCTTCATCTTCATGAGAAAACCTACTTTGTCTCTGCCTTAATTGACTCTGGTGCAGATTATAATGTTCTCTCGTTTGACACATGGATAGCCTTGGGTCAACCAACACTTGTACACATTCCTGTTGACCTACGAAGCTTCTCAGGGGAAGATAACCCTATAGAGGAAAAATGTGTTATTATGATGTCCATTCAGGATCACCAGATGTCAGTGCCCTTTTATGTGGCACGTAAGTCCAAGGCAGTAGTAGAGGCTGTTCTCGGTCGATCGTGGTTAAGTGCTACCAATTGCTCATTAGATTGGAAGAATAGACAATACAAGTTGCAAATTGATTCTGATTGCATCTTGGGATCTGCTACTCCACGAGCTGTATCGTGTCAAAAGGGTAATGTTTCTACCTTACACAACCCACTCTCAAAATCTGCTCTTGAAGCTCCAAAACAAATGATGTGGATAATTGATGAGTACTCAAGTGAGGGCCATGGCTGGCATGTTCCAACTACTCTAGTTGCTGCTCAAAGACGGCCAGGCAAGAAGGAATTATCAATTTGGTTACCCAAAGATGCGTACAAACTTGTACCATCTAGTCCAGTTGCTAAGCCTCCTAAGAAGCACATCTTTTCCAAGCCTAAACCTCAGATTGTTACTCGTTGGGTCCCAAAACATGTTCTTAAAGCACAAGGCTATTAAGAGAGTGTTTCAGAAAGATTACAAGAGCCACCCTTGATTTTCCATATCAGTGGGTGCAAAAGAAATCAACACAAACTCTTCAAGATAGGATAGGTGGCTGTGATAGCACCTACAAATCTACTTGTGTTGATCTTCCTAAAACATGTATTGAAACACCGGTTGTCCCAATTTCTCCTTGTTACACAATTCCACCATCAACTTGTGTACCTAAGACAAGTCCAAATGAGTCTCATTTGAGCATAGATTCTAGCATTTCAATACCTAAATCCTCTTATCTTGCTCAAATTCCAAGACAATTGCTAAAATTCCCACCTCTTAAAAAGGATATACCTAAAACCAAAGATAAGGCATTAACACTACAATTGAAGCTCTTTGGTAGATCAATGTTTGAATAATGTGGTTCCTTACGCCTTTAGAGGATTGTGCTCTTTTTGAGATAATCTTGTTTTTTATTGGAATTATAATGATGGATATGAGTGTTCTAAATTTCATTGTTCTACATCCAGATAACTCCTGATGGATATTTGGCGAGATACATGTCCACCATGCATTGACCCTGATAGTACTCGACCTGATCATCGCGGGGGTTATAGTGCTCCTCCGTTTCAAACACATTCTAGGTACTTCTATGCTCCCTTAGGTGAAAATTGCTGTGGGCATCACTTTGTCACGTTATTCTATCAACAGCATCACCCATTTCCACATTGTCAAGAGTGTGCACGGCTCGTATTAGGAGAAGCTTCACATATTTGTTGGATATGCCGATCTTACTTTAGACGATATGGCACGGGATTAATGAAGCAAATTGTGGGAATTACACCCCAACGCCATAATCTTCTTAATGTGAGAATACCAGAGAGAGGACCAAATCAACGTAGATTACCTGACGAGGTTCAAGCACAACAATGGAGGGATACAAGCTTAAATGACTTGCAACCACCGATCTTGCAAGCCCTCCTTCCTCAAGCCTCAACATGTCAATATTGGATCAATATGAGTACCTATATTGCGCAGTTCCAAAATCGAAATTGTCTGCTTAACCTTCCCATAGAAGTGAGGAAGCACTCCTTCCTCTACCACCTTCTCCAGAGGCCGGTTTTTGTGAGGGGTTGTCCCTGCATCCTGAGGAAATTGATACCATCTTTCCAGCAGAAGTGGACATGGATCCACCACCAGCGCCGCAAGGGTAACTTCAGCAACTCCACAATAAGATCGACAAGCCAGGGCACTTTTCTCCCACTGGGTTTTTTCCCTCGGCTATATTCGGTGATTGGCACCAATAACAAATTTTATTCCTTTATTTTCTTTTCTTGCTTGTTAATAAAAATTTTGCAGAGATCTCAGCTAAACAAGAGCATCTAACACGCCCCAATAGTCCACCTACCGCGCACACAAATTAGGAAGGGGGGAGACATGCTACGCCTACAAAGACCAAGGAGGAGCAATCTGCACAAAATCAGCAATACATCAATGCAAACGAACAACATCAACGGGCACTACAACAGGTGTATTCAAATCTTAATCTTTTGTTCTTTATGTGCTTTTATCTTTTGGATATATGGTTTGCATGTTCACACAATGTTGGCTGGTTTAAGTTTTTGATTAGTTGTTAAAATATAGTGAGTGAATTCTAGATTCTTAGTGAACTTAGTAGAAGATATTTCTATTTAAAGACAGTGTAGGATATATACCACTGGAGTATGCCAAGTTCTTATGCTTTTAAGGTATATTAGTTATCCCTAGTGATAGCTACCTCTTAGATATGAGCTAGGTGCTAGGATTAATAAAAAATTTATGAAAATATACCCTAAAAAAATATATACAAAGTGAATTGAGACATGACGTGTCTACAGCCATGTGAAATGCTTGGTAGGACCTGGGGTTGTCTTAGCACCTTGGGGCCGATGCCTTGGTTTCCATGGGGTGAACACTGACGTCTAAAAACTTCAGAAAAAAGACCTTCAAGGAATCTATCGCCTTGATAGATGTTGGTAGGACTCTGGGGTACATTATGGGCCCTCGAGACCGATGCCCTCATCTTCATGGGGTACTCCTTATGTCATAAAAGAAAGAAAAAAAGGTCTGTCGCCCTTGAGATACTTAGCGGTTTTTAGATTCTCTTGGCGGAGGTCTCTTGGCCATTGCTTGGGTCTCATTGGGATGGAACCTTAATCTTTATCACCTTCTACACACACATCAAAAAAAAAAAAAGTTCCAATCACCTTTGCTCATATTTAGGAGTAGGTTTGCCACTTAGGAATAACTTAAATACTTGTAGGACATTGAGACTGCGGTCATAACCGGCGGTGTACAAGCACACTTGCCTTTGCATAGCACTATCTACCACTTAAGTATCACTTTGACTAGTCTTTACTCACCTATTTTAGTACTCTTTAAAACTTTAATCAGCCTTGCACTTGTACGCTCACGTGTGAAATTATCATTGCTGGTTTTTTTTCTTTTCTTTTCTTTTCTTTTTCTCAATAAAAGGCTTTACTTGTATCCATTGTTTTTTGCAGCTCGTGCTCCTACCGCGCTCGAGGACGTGCGCAAAATAGGAAGGGGAGAGTGTTGCATGACAAATGAAGATCAATGCAAGGATGCAACAAAAAAGACACTTAGGGCTCTTGTAAAGAGTTCCAAGTTGTAGATGAATGTGGGAGAGGGCTTGACAATAATCCCACATGGGAACTTTTGGGAGTTTTAGAGTTTTTGTATAAAAAGTGGCTCATTTGAGAGCTAGGGAGGACTCTTTGGTCATTGAGAGGCTCATAGAGAGAGCTTGCTCCATAGCTCCTTCTCATGTGCTCTCCCAAGGCTCTCCATCTCCATTTCTTGCTTCAATCTTGTACTCTCTATTCTCTACGTATTCAATGATTTGAGGTTACGGTCTACACACTTGCTAATCTAGATTTTGTAATGATGTTTTGATGCTAAAATCTGATTTGTGAATTGTAGAATGCATGTGATGAAGCTTGTGCATGAAATGATGTGTAGTTGAGGCTTGTGTGATAGCTCTTTGCATGTTAGATTCTTTGCATAAGTTGCATTTTTGTGCTTAAGTGTAGCCTAATCTTGATGCGTTGATTATGTTAGATTGATTGCTTGATTGTTGAAGAAGGATTGAGTAGGACTAGAAGTCATTAGTGTGTGGTTAACTAATCTTCTCCCATTCGGGATAGCCTCTATGCGCTAACCGGGTTGCATTCACGGATTGACAAAGTGTGTGGGTTGGAGTGTAGCCTCCGCTATGCTATGATGTCCCAAACAAGAGATTACCCACTCACTCAATATTTTGGTCATTTCATAGAGTATGATTGTGTGGGTCTTTATGCAATGTGGCTGTTGAAGTGGAGAAGACACTTGCTATAATTTCTAGGACAGCAAGTACATGAGGAGATCTCGATGCCGGTTCTCTCTCGACAAGACATCACCGATGTGTTTGTGGCCAATGGGAATACACAAGTTGAAAATGGAAATGCTTGGATTACTTCCATAAGTGCTTTGATGAATACATTTTCAGCTTATGATATGATGCCAGGAGATCATGAAGACGTGACCATTATTGAGGATATTTTGGATGTGCATGCAATTGTGTTTGACACATGGAACGATGATTCATGTAATGATGGACATGCCTCTATGAGAGGATGCAATTGACATATGCCATGCACATGAGAATGGGGATTACACATATGGTGAAGACATATGCATTGTTGATCATGGTAACACTAGGCATCTTGATGATGATGCTTATGCAATTGTTGGTAACTCATCTACCATCATTACTAGTGATGAGGAGAGCATCTATGTTGATGCGGATGATGGTAGTATATGCATACACATGCATGATGAGGATGAGCTCTATAATGCTAGTGAGCATGTGGATGACATTATTGATGTGGATGACATTGATGATATGGATGACATCGATGATGAGGCTATTCATGCATCTAGTAGTGAGCAGCTATTAGATACTTCATGGAGGTTTTACGGGAGCCCAGTCTATGACCCTTTCTTGAGAGATGAGTGGAGAGTCTATGATTGTGACATGTACAAGAGTTATATTGACAGTGAATGAGGATTATGCCTTGGTACATATGGATTATGCTCAGGTAGTCATTTGTAGGATGATGGAATGGTTTGTAACGAAGTAGATTTGGTGTCACATGCACATGGGGGATGGGCCTAGGCATGAGTGTTTCAGTAACGTTTATTTTGTCAGGATGTCAGGGATTCCAGTCTCGCTGCCCAGTAGAAAAATTTCACTACTGAGTAGCACTTATAGCAACAAAATTTCATTGCAAGGCAATGATTATAACAGAGAAATTTTATTGCTCTCAGTAGTGCCTATAGCAGCGAAATTTTACTGCTATATTGTAATTTCGCTACTAAGCAGCGAAATTGCGTTGCTATTTTTGCTACATAAATTCAAGAAAGTTGTTGAATGCTGAATTTAAGTTATACACGTCACATACACACAGAAAATGATTATAGTTTTAAAAAAACATCTATCAGAACCCTTGGAGCCATGTTTTCAGCCAAAAAATAATAATTGAAAACTTTTGAGAAGAGAAACAATGTCAAGATTGTGAATCTAGCCCATCTTGTAATAAATCCATATGTGTTGCTTCATCAATGTCTATATCTAATGGAAGCTTATGAAAAGATGGGGTTCTATATCAATATCACTATCATTATCCAATGAATCATTGTCATGATTAATAGGTAACTCATCATCTTCTTCGGATTGATGTTCCTTGTGCTCTTGATCGGCCCCCTTTCTAAAACATTTTCCTCATCGCCTTCTTCCAATGAGCCGATTTGAGGTAGTACTTGCACCTCATGCAAATATTCGACCTCCACATCTTGATCTTGAAAGATAGATTTTGAATGAGGGGAAACTTGTATAACATACCACCACTTTGGATCAATTCGATCGGCGTGAAACACAACCTAATATCACAAAGCAAAGGGGTTACCATTTTATTATACTACATCAAGATTTATTTTAGGATTGGTTGGGTTACTACCTATTGACAATGTTGAGGTAGTACGAAAGTATCTTTCTCATCATTCCAAACTTGGTGGAATTAATTTGAAAGAATCCATTTGGATGTTTCTTTACGGTTGCTTGAGCACCTCTATATATCACCTTGAACCATTTGACATCACAAATGAATAGACTAAATGCTCTAAATCCAACCTCAACAATATCTTGAATAGTTCCACAATACTTAAGATTTCCCTCTATGACATTGGTATCATGTCTACTAGCTCGACTTTTTTGCTCAAAAGTTGCCATCACACCACAATCAAATGCGTTTCTTTTAGAATCCACACGCTCCGTACTACGAAAGTGCCTTCCCTCTAACCATATTATAGTATATAGTTTATACTAACATTAAATAAAAGCATGACATTTAGTATAGTGCATTAAACAAGGTATATACATGAGACAGATGAAGAATGTACTTACTTGAGGGTCACATCCTCTTGTATACTCATGCTCTTCTCTTTTGATCATCTCTCCATTTTGTGATACCATCGATATTGCTATACGAAGCCATTCTATAGTGGTAGAGGTTCCAATCTTGGAGGGAATAGCAAGCGTCTATTTGCTCTTTTGAAAGCTCTTCTCTCATCCTTTCATCTATTGATTACATCCTTGTATCTCCCAATCCACTTCTCTATGATGGGACTATTTAGAATGCAAAATGTATTCACATTGTGGTGTAATGCTTCATCCAGTCTTTGTTGCCTTCCTTTTCCCTGAGGCACATTAGTGATTAGTTGGTCATCTTGCTCATTGCTCCACAATCGTGGCATGGAAGGATCTATGTGAGATAGATGTTTTGAGATATACACAAGAGACTCTTGCATCAACCATCCCTCTGTCATGCTTGCTTCTAGCCTTGCTCTTTGTCTCACAAAGTCCTTTAAGGTTTTCATGAACCTTTCAAGGAAAAACCTCAATAGCATTGAGACAAGCCATCTCATCTATCTCCTTTAAGGATATGTACCTACATACATATAGCAATCATATGTACTATTTACCAATACATAACTTGTGAGTACATGAGAATACCACATATACAATATAACTTAGCTAGTCAATTGAAGAGAAAATTCATACCTCACCAAGCTTCCCATTTTGTAAAATAGCCTCTCTGACCTTCTTGTCTCCACAACCAACTATAGCAATTGAAAGAATAAAGTATGCATAGAAAAAAATGGAAGTCAGTATATGAGCCTACAAATTATGTACCATAAAGAGAAAATAAATGAGAGAATATTTATATACCTGTACTATACTGTACTATATACCTGTACTATACTGTGCCGATCATGTGTCTTGAGGACATATAATTGTGAAAATAAATGAGAGAATATTTATATACCTGTACTATACTGTGCCGATCATGTGTCTTGAGGACATATAATTGTACCTCTCCTTTCTTCTTGGTCTTTGTGACATTGAAGGCATCCTTCAATGAATGCATTACTCCCGTTGGTGTACGAAAAGAGGCAACCACACTTTTCACCTTATTGTGCTCCTTCTTGGTTAATACCCATGGTGCTTTTGGTAGGACCATGTTACCACTCTCACTTTCAATTGGCTATGCACTTTGAAGGCGTCCATTGTTTTATAGGTCATCCCTTGCACCCTTTTTATCTCTTTTACCAACAATTAAATGGTCCCAAATATTTGTTGCCACATTCTTGAAGATATGCATGGGATCTAAGAGATGATTGATCTTCATGTCACACTAATATGGAAGTCGAAAGAAGATTGAGTGTCTACACATCCCATCGGGTGGTGGATTGGGGGTGTTTATACATGCCTCAAACCAATCTCTACCTCTCATTACAAGTGGTGAGACCTCATGTGACACATACTTGGGATGTGAAGAAGGGAGAAATCGATGATGTTTGTTATACACCACCTTCTTAAGTGTAGAGGGTCTTTCCAAAACAAGTGATGGTCCACAAATCGGATATGCATGATACCCAAAGATTGCCAAACCTATTTTAAAATTGAGATGATTGAGAGGTAGAGATATAAACTTAAATTTTAAAGCTTAAAGCTTAAAGCTTAAAGTTATCCAGTTCAAGTATGTACTTTGAGCACTCTGAGAACCTGAGATAGCCATGCCTCGTCCAAAGCAAAACTCCTTTCAACTCCGCCTCACGCCTATTTATTGGACGTGATACCTCACCATAGTGTCTCAAGCTCCTCAATCAAAGGCTCGAGGTACACATCCATGTTCGCCACCTTATACTTGCATGGTATAAAGAGCAAGCATGATATGAACTTTCTTGATTGCCACCCATGGAGGGAGGTTGTAATTCACCAATACAATAGGCCAAGTAGACCATGATGTGTACTTGAAGCCAAATGGGTTAACACCATCCATACCCAAGTGAAGACATAAGTGTTGAGAAATATGGTGCCATGGAGCCAAAGGAAAGTATGGAGTGAGTGTGAGACGCCACATCACCAAGTGAGAATTATCCCTTGGGTGATCCTATAATAATTAGCTAGTATTATGTCACCTCTATAGAAGAAGAATAAGATGCCATTGCCATCTTATTGAAGAGCATTATTGAACAGCATGCCAATAAAAGAGCATCACATAATAATAGCTAGTATTATGGCCTCCTCATACCATCTTAATAAAGAGAATGCCAAATGAAGAGCTTATTCCATTGGTGTCCACCTCTTCCCAACCCAAATCTTGAAGGCATAGAAGAAGATATACTCATGGACAAAGACCAAAGGATAAAAGCTAGAGTTGTACCTACAACTAGAGAACATGCATTCTTTCACAAAGGAACATAATTAAGACCAGAAGCAAGAACAAAAACCAAGTGTCACCATTGTGTGGTGAGATGGGATATATAGGAAAGGAGTGCTAGCATCAACTATATCAAAGCAAACATTAACTCAAAATGGTAGAAGAAGAAGGACAAGAAGTCACAAGAAGGAATTCAAGGCTTAGAGATTCTTTTTTAAAACAATGTAAAACGAGGGCATGAAGCCATACATGATGTAACTCCAAAGGAGAAGTTTACTGGCAGAAAACCAAATTTGTCTCATCTGAAAGTCTTTGGATGCATTGCATATGTGCATGTGCCAGATGAGCTGAGAACTAAGCTGGATCCAAAAGCTGAAAAATGTGTGTTTATTGGATACTCCCTTGAGCAAAAGTGATACAGGTGTTATAACCCCGCTACACGTGAGTTGAGGGTAAGCAGGGATGTTGTCTTTGATGAGATGAGCAACTGGTATGCTACTGAAAAAGAAGCTGTTGGGGCTGATGTGAGTGGAAGTGTGGTTGCACAGAATGCAGGTCAGCAATCACAGTCTTTGAGTGGACCAGGAGAGTCCTCATCTAGTGGGTCTATTGATAGACCATGGAGTGGCAGGCTGCGTCATAATACCAGTCCTGCAAATGTGATTAGTACATCACGTAAAGGAAAAGAGAAAGTGGTTGAGCCCCTCGGTATGCCTGACATTTCTGCAGGGCATTCTCATGTTGATGGAGAGTCTAGTGGCTCAGATATGAGCCTTGATGAGGAGCTTGGGATCCCAGCTATGAGAACACCTGGTGTAAAGAAGGCTATGGAAGCCATGAATGAAAAGCTGCGAAGATCAGGGAGAGTGAAGAACCCTGTGCAGAGATTTACATATGATGGTTATGTGGCACATCACTATGCATATATGGCAAAGGTTGTGCAAGTTGTTGAGCCCACATGCATTGATGAGGCTGTTGGAAATGTGTGTTGGGAGAAAGCTATGGATGAGGAGATGGATGCACTATATGGAAATGAAACTTGGGATTTAGTGCAATTGCCTGAAGGCAAGAAAGCCATTGGATGCAAGTGGGTGTACAAAGTTAAACATAATAGTGATGGAAGCATAAACAGGTACAAGGCTAGATTGGTAGCCAAAGGATATGCGCAGACATATGGCATTGATTATGAGGAAACTTTCAGCCTAGTTGCCAAGATGGCAACAGTGAGAGTTGTGATAGCAGTGGCAGCGTCAAAGCAATGGTCTTTACATCAGATGGATGTAAAGAATGCATTCTTGCATGGGGATTTGCAAGAAGAGGTGTATATGTTGTAGCCATCTGGTTATGAGGATGTGGGTCACCCCGAGCATGTTTGCAGGTTGAAGAAAGCCTTGTATGGCTTAAAGCAAGCACCAAGAGCATGGTCAGACAAGATTTCTGAATATCTTGTCACTATTGGCTTTCATGTAGCCAATGCAGATTTCTCGCTCTATGTGAGACATGGTGATAGAGGAGTTGTGCTTGTTGTCATCTATGTAGATGACTTGATCATTACGGGGGACCATGATGCAGAGATCTCTGATGTAAAGATCTTGCTTAGACAGAAGTTTGAGATGAAGGATCCGGGGGAGCTCAGATATTTCTTGGGCATTGAGGTGATTAGGTCACCACATGGTATTGGATTGCTGCAGAGATAGTATGGCTTGGACATGTTGTCCAAGTATGGTATGATAGGCTGTAAGCCTATTTCTGTGCCATTGAATCAGAATGGCAAGTTGAGTGCAGATTCAGGAGAGATCTTGAGGATCCTACTATGTACAGGTGCATAGTAGGAAGTTTGATCTACATGACGATCACCAGACCAGATTTGAGCTATGCTGTTGGGTTGGTGAGTCAGTTTATGCAGGTTCCACGGAAACCGCATTTGGATGCAGTGAGACGCATACTGAGGTATGTGAAATCTACTTTGCATTGTGGACTATTCTATGAGACTGGGACAGAGATATGTGTACATGGGTACACAGATGCTGATTGGGATGGTAGTATCTCAGATAGAAGATCTACCAGTGGATTCATGTTTTCTTTGGGGAGTGCTGCTGTGACTTGGAGCAGCAAGAAGCAGCCTACGGTTGCTCTATCCGAGTACAAAGGAGCTGCTATGGCAGCATGTGAGGTAGCTTGGTTGAGAAAGCTACTTGCAGATTTGGGTCTATCAGTGGATAGACAAGTTGTCATTTTCTGTGACAACATTAGCAGTATACAGTTGGCCAGGAACCCAGTCTTTCATGCTCGTACGAAGCACATAGAGGTCCACTACCACTTCGTCAGAGAGAAGGTCTTGGCAAGAGATCTTGACCTTGTTTATGTCAGCACAGAGGATTAGGTAGCTGACATCTTCACCAAAGCATTGGGTACAGAGAAGCTCTGCAGATTCAGGGCTTCGCTTGGTGTACATGAGATGGAGTTGAGCTCGAGGGGGAGTGTTGAGATATCGAGCTCGTCTAGTGAGGCGGTGGACACTGACCCACCTGGGGGATAGGCCCCACACTTACATGACTGGCATGGTTGGTGAGATCTTGGGTGATATGCGGCCAGTGGGATGACAGGCTGTGTGATAGCCATTCTAGAGACTGGCATAGTTATAGTGCCAGCTCATTTAGTCGGGTTCACACTATAGAGAACCCGTGTATGTATTGGTTGAGTACCTTTCATATTATGTGTACTCTTATTCTTGTATATGGTGTGTTGAGTGTTGAGTGAAGAAGAAGAAGATTTTCAGCCTCTCACCTTGTGTGTTCTCTATTAGGGTTTTGTGAGTGTGTGTGTGTGCTTGCAAGAGCTCAAGCTCTCTTCCCCCCCTGCATCTTTTCAACTTTGCTGCTGGGCAAGATATTTTTCCTGCTGAGTAGCGGTTTTTCGTTTGCTGAGCAACGAAATAATGCTGCTATCATTGTTGTGTAGCAGCAAAATCTTGGGCAATTTTCTATCATAAGTTTTGGATAGTGTTGTGTATTTTTTATTAATCCTAAATCAGTTTTGACCAAGTTTTAGATGTTTGACAATGATCATCAAGGGTCGAAAGTTGGTTCCAAGAGGCATGGTTGAGAGGAAAAATTCGTTATGTGCGTGATCAATGCAAGGGCCAATATATATACAACAATGTTGTATAATAATTGAGCATGTTTGGATGTATGGACTTCATGAGGCATCGGCACACGACCAAGTGCAGATGATGACATGGAGGAGAACTATAGGAGAGTGCTAGGTAGCATGCCACACCATTCAGTGACATTGGGTAGAGTGCGAAAGGTGGCAAGGCTTCATATATGGAAAGTATGGCTGAGACTTATCTTCCCCAACCAATGAATGAGGTGCCTCCACCATTGCCACATGAGGAGGAAGAGAATCTCATCATGGGTGGATGACATGGTGAATGACTTCTTTGGATGGGATAGATGATAGTGAGCAAGCTCCAATTTCACAAGAGGAGGAAACCTTGCATAGAGAGGCAAGCACCCCTTTGTATAAGGGATGTTTGTACTCCACACTGCGAGAAAACGTGGAGCTATTTAACTTGCAAACAACTTATGGATGGAGTGATACAAGTATGACAAGTCTTCTTCGGTGAGACCACCTCTTTCTAATCTCTTAAATAGAAAATGTTTTATGTTCTATATACTCTCCTTGCTAATATTTTGAAATATGATTTCTTATGTTATGTTGTAGGCTTCTTAAGAAGAGTCTTCCCCCTCAAAATCTATTACCAAACTCACGAGATGGGTCATAAAATGCTCTCTATGCTAGGTATGGATACACAAAAATAAACGCATGTCCCAATGATTGCATGCTATTTAGAGGGGTTAATAAAGATGCAACACAATGTCTACAATGTGGGGAGAGCCATTATAGGGATCAAGGAGATAAAGTTCCTCGGAAGGTGTTGAGACACTTCCCTATCATTCCTCATATCCAAAACATGTTTAAATGTAAGGGGATTTAAGAACTCATGACATGGCATGCTACTCATTGCTCAATCGATGGCATCTTGAGGATCATATAGCTGATTCATTGGCATGACATGGCATGCTACTCATTGCTCAATCGATGGCATCATATAGCTGATTCATTGGCATGGCAACATGTGGAGCATCAATGGCTAGAGTTTAAAGATGAGCCTCGTCACTTATTGTTAAAATTATGGATCAAGCTCTCCTACTAGCAAAACATATAATCCTACCTACACATCCTAATCACACACTAATCTACTTTAATGACATTGCTAATCTAGGGTGGATAAAAATTAAGGAGACTCATTGTGAGTGTGTGCTAATTAAAGATTAGACTCAAGTTTCGTTAGGTTACAAGATGGAAACTTGTACTCATGAAAAGACTTGAGATGTTGTCCTTGTATTCCATTGCTTGAAACGTCCCCCTTTTATATGAGTAGAGTAAAACCTAGCCTTTATCTTGCATGTGGGATAATTCTCACTCAGTGATGTGGCTTCTCACACTCACTCCATACTTTCTTTCTGCTCCATGGCACCATATTTCTCAACACCCCCCCTTGGTGCCAAATCTTTGGGCTACTCAAGGTGGTTGGATGTCGGTTACAAAATCTTGTTTGACTTTAAAAAAAAACTTTCTACATTCCCCTATGTGCTGTGAGTAACTTTGGCCCATGTGCTACTTTGGCACTCCCCCCCCTTAATGCTACTTTGGCTTTAGGTGAGAGATAAATTTCTAGCTTGGGTATGACATCGGTCCCAGAGGCTAGTTATAAGCACTTTTTGTAAGAAATAGGTATTTTTTTAACAACAAATGTTTGTTTAAGAGATTGGTAGTGATAGATTTTTGATTGTGTGCTCATTTGGCACTGAGATTACAAGCACTTTTGGCTCATGGTCAAACATAAAAGATTTGGTGAAAATTTTCTTGAGATGATGATGACATTGTTGAGATGAACTTCTTGATTTTGATGGAGAATACTATGCCTTTCTTGTTTATGAATACTATGCCTTTCTTGATGATTTTTGAGCGATTTAATTTTAACCATGTGAACTGTCTCTAATACAGAGCTCTTTTACACCACACTTTTAAGGATTAAAAGTGTAACCCCTTTTTTTCTTTAAAAAAAAAGAGAGAACCTTAATTTTTTGTGGTCTTCACGTACTACAGATGAGCGCTGAGATCTGCCTGTTTGCCACATTCTGCCAAGATGCTTAGGAGTTGCATTGAGATCTGCTCTTCTTTTCTTTTGCAGGTTTCCACCACTGTTTTGCAAATACTATCTTCTTTGCTTGCTAGCAGTTGGCTCTATGGGAGTTGTGGCTGCCTTTGCCTACCTCTTTCTCTATGTTGTTGCACCTCTTATGGTTTCCATTGATGGCTTTCTTGGATTGCTTTTGCAAGTTAGGATGCTCCTACTTTATCTCTACGCTTTCCTTCACGCGTCATTCACTTTTCTTGGATTGCTTTTGCAAGTTAGGATGCTCCTACTTTATCTCTACGCTTTCCTTCACGCGTCATTCACTTTTCTCTTCGTTTTGGGTTTGCTGTTCATTACTTTATCTCCACTAGAGGGCTCAACCGCTTGTTGCTTTGTTGGATGCTGTGTGTCTTCGTTCATTGCTAGACTCGATTGTGCTATTGATCTTTGTCGTTCTTTGTGCTGTTGCACATGGTGCTTGCTATTTGGTGCTGCTACTCGAGCTTCTCACAATGTCTACTTTTGTCTGCTGCTTATTTGGCAAGCTCGTCAATAAGATGGCAATAATGGCATCTTCTTCTTCTATGGGGGAGCCAAAATTCTAGCTATCGTTACATTATACTCTTCATTTTACTGGCACGTGTGGGAAAAGAATCATTTATTTTCATGTTTGAACCAAAAAATTCAATTTAATGTTGATTTTAGAGGTCTTTTCCTTTAAAGTTCTCCTCCGATATGCAGTGTGGTGTATGAATGAGTCACCTAGTCCCAATGTAATAATGGATATAGATTTTTCATCTCTCCTCTTCCAACTATTCATCCAACACTCCTCTCTCCCATTTACAATGCCCCATAAAATCTCTCTCATGAGTAGATAATTAATTTTACTTGTCAAGTGTGGAAGCTCTCACCCATGAACTTCTCTACTATTAATCTTGTGGCTATGATTATGCAAATGAAGGGCATCTTAGCACTTGAATGATGCCAAGGCTTACTGTCTACCCTTGTCTAATTAATATGAGTATAAATAAGACCAATGCAAGCCTAAATTCTACTAATTATACAACAATCCCATTTTAAGCAATAATGCAAAAATACCCTATAGTGATTTCAGCTCCCAAATGTCGTTGAGATTTACATTTTAATTAATAATTAAATAATCTTTGTTTATAGGTAGTTTTTTCTTATGAAAACAGAGAGTAGATTGATGTTTTTGGGTCGGTTAGAGAGAAAATCAAGCTATGAGGTTTAATGTGAGTATGAAGCATTGATAGGCAAAGATTCTTATAGCTTCAGTTGCATCAAAAAACATGATTCCTATAGCTTCAATTGCATCAAAATACATGATTTCTTGAGATTACTTCCAATCAATGTAGAAATCCAAAAATGCCTCTTGGTTTATAGATGATCTCCTTGCTCTTGTGATAGTGGGCTTATGGTTTGGATGCTGGATATGAGATGATGTAGATGATCTCCTTGCTCTTACATGATAGGCTTATCGTTTGGATGCTTGATGTGAGATTATGTAGATGATCTCCTTGCTCTTGCGATCGGACTTATGGTTTACTCAAATATTTAGTAGAAGCTCTCCAACCACTTTTTTTGAGCTAATAAGAGGGAAAAATGAGACTAGCAAAGTGAGCTTAATTACATTTACTAGTTGGGCATCCTAGAGTGCGTGGATGGCTTAAGGGATGGTGGTAGGCTCTGATACTAGCTTGATATTAGTAATTTGGGAGTGATTATGGTTTACCCAAATCTTCAATAGAAGCTCTCTAATCACTTGCGTGAGCTCATAAGAGGTAAAAAAGCTTAATGACATTTACTAGTTGGGCATCCTAGAGTGCATGGATGGCTAAGGAATGATGGTAGGCTTTGATAGTAGCTTGAAATTAGCAAGTTGGGAGTAATTAGGGTGGATAGTAATGGATTAGGTTTTGACACCAAGTTGAAGCTAGCAAGTGGGGAGTGATAGCATCAAATTATGGTCAATATTTTGACATAATCTAAGTAGAGGAAAAGTAATAGCACTAATAAGATAATGCTAGAGAGTTGATAACAAGGGCCTTTTAAATAGGCTGAGGTACATCATCATTAGCCCCATGGCTTAGCTTAATCCTCACCTAAACATGCCCTATTGATCTCCCTTGATTCTAGGTCTCCACCTCCCCTTGATTTGAGGCTCATCCAAGGCTAATTGAAGACTTTTATATAGCACATGCCCACTTGATTTAAGGTTTATTTAATGTTGATTAAAGACTGTTGTGCACATCACATGCCCACTTGAAGTAGGCGTTCATCTTAGGAATCTATCATGCTTAATAAACAACTTTTAGGTTTACATTGCTTCCTAATATAGTTTGATGTCTCATAACCTTAGTAACACTTCTATCTCTAAAGGTGCATACTCCCCCAAGTACACTTCATCACTTTGTTTCTAACAGGGGGCAAGTGAGAAATAACGATCTCTCAAAATTTCATTCACCAATATTTTTTAAAAATTAAGACCTACCTTCATGAAATTATCACCTTAGTGGCACACCATCTATTAAGCTATGTAGGCAAGAAACTTAAGGGAAAAAACATGAAGTCAATTTAAAAGAGACTAGGACTATTAGAAGAACTATATGGTTATTTCGCAAATTTTCATGTACTTTGACCTTAAATGAAAGGGATTTTTAGGGTGCCATAATTATGGTCTATTTACCATATATTTGGCCTAGATTATAGATAAAGTTTTACATACATTAAAAACAGGAGGACAATTTAAAAGGTTACATGCCCAAGAATGAAGTGTAGTCTACCATGTTCTACCTTCAAAAAGTTGATGTGCTAGCAACCTCACAATTAGCCTCCAAAATACTATATACTACTTGCTTTAACAAGAACAACCATGGGAGGCTTTAAAAAAGTATGCATTGTTATACTATTACATTAATACAAAGACATCCATAGCTAGGTAAATAGAGACATTGATTTCTATATTTAACAAAATTGAAAAGTTAACCCTTAGTATTCAACACCTTTATTATAGTTTCTTTTGAGTGTCAATGATTAAAGCCAATTATATTTACTCCAATCAAGCCAATTGTATTTACTCTAATCAAGCCAATTGTATTTACTCCAATCAAGCTAATCATATTTACTCCAATCATTTGCCAATTATATTTACTCTAATCAAGCTAATTGTATTTACTCCAATCAAGCTAATCATATTTACTCCAATCATTTGCCAATTATATTTACTCTAATCAAGCCAATTGTATTTACTCCAATCAAGCTAATCATATTTACTCCAATCATTTGCCAATTATATTTACTCCAAATATGCAATCCTAGAGTGAGGACAAACTAAATATGGACAAATGCCATTTGCCAATGACTTGAAAGAACCCTTCTATTTTAATATTCTTGTGTGTCTCTATGTGTTTGGGTGTGGGGGTGGCGGTGGGGGGAGGGGGAGGGGGAGGGTGGGCCCATTTTATAGATCTCCTATAGAAAAGGGTATCTTAAAAATTGTCTTCTTTGAACATGAGGCCAATAAAGGTGGCCCCTCCGCCTCTTCGAATTTCAAAGCATCGTATCTATCTCTCTGAATTTCAAAACATCTTCTCTACATATATTTACCACAAGTCCACAATACTAACCCCCCCCCCCCCCCCAAAAAAAGAGAAAAGCCAGGAAAAATAATTTTCCTTAAAACATGATCTAGATAATATCTAGATAACGTTTCTTCTATTTCTCTTTTTGAGCAGATGGACGCAAACCACAAAACAAATATGAGTCACTCAATGTTATCAAGATGAGTCACAAAATGCTATGGAATGGACACAAGCACCAAGTGGTAGAGAACTTGTCACTCAAGAGTCAATGATATGACTCTAGCATGCCACCACATAGGAAGATGCCAACAAAATAAGGAAACAAAGGTGTTATTGACATGTGGTTTCAATTTTTGAGATGTGCACGTATAATAATGCCTGGAGTGTACATGACAAATATGGATAATAATGCCTACAGTGTACATGACAATATAGGCACCTTTTTTTTTTTGTCCACAAGCAATAGTAGTAGTGCCCCAAGCATGGCTATATACACAATGTTGTAGGCTTTTGTAAAAGGTGGATCAATATGAATGAATGGGCAAGTTGAGAAGTGTGAAGGCATGACTTCTTTTTTTTTTGGGGAGGGGGAGGGGGAGGGGGAGGGGGGGGCAGAGAGCAAGCAAACAGGTGCAAAGGTCTTGAAAGCGGTAAGAAGGGATTTGCGTTGCTGTCTGTGTATATGGGAGCAGTGCTTAGCATGCAATCCTTGATGTCTTTACCTCTGTCAAGACTGTGCACCTGTCTGATGATGCTATGAGGCGCGCATGGTGCTGATGGCGGCGGCGGCGGCGGCATCCATTTACTGTAAACTTAACGACGTTGTTTTCCAAAATTTCCCCTCCACGATTATTATTATTTTGTCTTGTCTTCCTAGGCTGTCTCCTGATTTATCTTCTTTCCCCCTCAGGAGCATGTGCCCCAGAGAACTGTGGAGATTAGCGAAGCAGGTTTGCTGTTAACCCTCTTAAGTTTACGACATTGTACATGCTTGATTATGCAAAAAGTACACTAAATAATAATATTATTATTTAGTGTTAACCCTCTTAAGTTTATGACATTGTACATGCTTGATTATGCAAAAAGTACACTAAATAATAATATTATTATTATATTTTGGAAGGCCTTTCAATGCAACCATTGTACCCCCCCCCCCACACACACACTACACACTTGTCAGGGTTTGAACCCGGGTCCATTCGTTTCGGAAGGGTAAAATGGCAAACCGGGGTCCATTCGTTTCGGAAGGGTAAAATGGCAAACCGGGGTCCATCCCTTTCGGAAGGGTAGAATGGCCCGTGTTAAAGCCCGCTGACGATAATATTACCATTTTTGGCCACTATCAAGCAAAGGATTTTCACTTTTGGTGCTTGAAACTTGACATTACAAGACTCCTATATTCATAGCATTTGTTGGTACCATCCTACTTCACAAAATTAGAACGTGTATACCATAAAACCACCTTGTTATTGGAAAGACAAAGGGAGGTCCATGGTGTGAAGCCCAAGGAAGAGGTCTATTGATTTTTTGGAATTGGAGTGGAAGATTGAGGAGCAAATGTAAACAAAGCTTTTGGCACCTCCTCTTATCCTAAGATAAATCATTTGATTTTGTTTGATAAAAGAAATAGTTTTTGCATGGAAAAACTTAAAGTAACAGAAGTTGTTTTTGCATGGAAAAACTTAAAGTTTTTTCTTTAAACTATGCTAACTTTACGGAAATGAGAAAATCTTAGAGTTCAATGACATGATTGTTGACTGCATTATTCAAGTGCATAGATTCCTAGTTTTAAATTTTTTGACATATGCCAGTTGATTTGGCACAAGACATAATGTTGATTAAAAGATATTCTATGGTCACAAGGAGTTGTACATGTTTACTCTTTTACCAATTAATATACATACCACTATTAAATGTCATCACTCATGCCATCCAAAATTGATCAAGTCTTTGCAGAGTCTTTGTAATCCAAATTATTAGCAATATTGCCCCTATTGTTGTTATTACTCTATAAAAATAACAAGGATGTTATTTTACTTTTCTTCAGGAGCTCTTGACCATATTTCTCCTAATTGGGTGAGCTTCTAGGATTTCTCACGCAATAAGCAAGTCCAATTACCACTCTTTGTAGCTCCTCATTTCAGTTTCCCATTTTGGACCATCAAAGATGATCTTTCCAAGAATGAGAACACGTCTTTTGTGAGCGGTCATTGTTCTCCATGTAAATTAACTCATCTTCACACGGGATCACTAGAAAAAGATCTTACAGACACAAAAGTTGCTTAATGAGAAGTTTGAGATGATTGACTGTGTAACTGACCATGGGCTCATACATTATTATGATTGAGGTTTGGTAGAAGCCAGATATCATTTTCATCTCTTAGTAAAAATATATAGCAAGATACTTAAGGTGTTTGGCATTAACGATTACCTCCAATAAAAGTTGATCTACAGCTGTCCACCATCAAAGACACTTTAGACCTTGTGGATGACACCTTATACAAGAAGATGGTTGGTAGTCTTATCTTCTTGTGTGTAATACTAGACCAGACCTTAAATCTTAATGTTGGTGTTTTAAACAAACCCTAGGAGAATCATTAGAAAGCATGTGTATGGGTATTGAGATACATTTGAGATACCCTTTCTTTCAAAACCTAGGAGAATCATTAAAAGTGGGTATATGGGTGTTGAGATACTTCCAAGGCACTCTTTTAAAACCAAATCATTAGAACACAGGTATGTGGGTGTTACATCCGAGGTACTCTTTCAAGAGTTTGACATCACCTATGCTACAGGGGGAAAGTCCCTCTATGGCTATTCTGACTTAAATTTGGTGAGTAATTTAAACACTTAGTTAATCGGGTATTGATCTTCTCTTGGTTCGGGATGTATTTTTTAGATCAATAAGAAATAGCCCACTGTTGCACACTCTCATCGACATAGGATGGGTACAAAGGTGCATGTTGCGTATTGTGTGAGGCATTATGGCTGAGGAGGATTCTACATGATATGGGTGTGGTGTGTAGAAGTAGCCTATAATGTTATGATGTGATAACCAAAATTGCATGGTCATTGTCAAAATCATGTGTTTAATGCACACATGAAATACATTGAGATTTAGAATCACTTTTTACATGATCTCATGATGTTTAAGGAGATTTAAATCCACTAACGACAAAGAATTATGTAGAGATCTTTGTGAAGACTCTTAGCATGACGAGATGGAGCGACATCTTAATCGACTTGGCATCAAATCACATAAAATATTTACCTTTGGATGGTCATTGCTTGAAATCACATGTTTCATGCTCACATGAAATACATTGAGATTCAATATCACTTTTTTCATGATCTCATGATGTTTAAAGAGATTTAGATCCACTAATGAAAGAATTGTGTAGATATCTTCATGAAGATTCTTATCATGGACTAGATGGAGCAACATCTTCATCAAGTTGGCATCAGATCGCATAAAATATTCACCTTTGGGTGAACATTGATGGAGGTGTTGGAAATCAATGATCCACCCTTATATTTTATTATAATGTTTTATAGTTCCTATTACGAGGAGTAGGAATTGAGTAGCTCAAGACGGGTGCCCGTCATCCCCCTATTCACATAGAATGGTGGCCTAGGAGACTAGATGGTTTATAGATAGCTTGGATTATATTTGGTAAACTTTCACTTGATCATTATATCCTATAATAATCCACATATGGACTTTCCCTACCTCTCATAGCCATCCGAGCTTATCTTGCTCCTTGTAGCCCTCCCTAATCCACATATGGAGTTTCCCTATCTCTCATAGACATCCGAGCTTATCTTGCCTCTTGTAGCCCTCCCCCCCTTCCCCCCCCCAACAATGTTTGGAAAAGGTCTCTAAGATTAAAGTCTATCTACTTAATGTGTGGAATGTAAGGTCTTACATGTGTACACAACACACAAAAATATACACACATACACGTGTGTGTGTGTGTGTGTACAAATATGCATACATTCGAGATACATGTACATATATATATATATATATACACACACACACACACACACACACACACACACACACACACACATGTTTGTATACATACATACATATATCACACACACACACACACACACACATGTTTGTATACATACATACATATATATGTATGTATGTATACAAACATGTGTGTGTGTGTGTGTGTGTGTGTGTGTGTGTGTGTGTGTGTGTGTATATATATATATATATATATATATATATATATATATATATATATATATATATATATATATAGTTAGCCATAATCCTTATGGTCAAGTGGTGATGTCTATGCGATAATTACTTACACATGGAAATATGGGTGATACAAAATTTTCATATGTTTATTGGGCTAATTTTATGTGTGGGATGCACCTTTTATTTTTATAATTTTCATGATTAATGTGTTTAATTAGCTTTGTGTGTTAGTATGATATAGTCAAGATTAATGTGGGATGCGTCTTTTATAGTCTTTTATATTATTTAAAAGATTAATGTGTTTAATTAGCTATGTGTGCTGGTATGATATAATCAGGATTAATGTGTTTAATTGACTGTGTGCACTGACTAATATTATTTTGATGTAGGTGATGATTGAGTAAGAAGGATGCAAAGTCGGTGTTGTCATGGATTAGCCAACTTGATGATTACTTTTTCAGGAAACAATTTTCTAGAAAGATAAGGTTAAGTGTAATGTAAATCATTTGTTTAAAAGTGCATCATTATCGTGGAATGCAATCAAGGACAAGAGCAAAGCTAGAGTGTATCAAAAATGGGACATGCATCGTCAACTTGACAAAGAGACTGTGTAGGTATATGTGGACAAGTCTTGGCAAATTCTCATCCAACTACAAGCCATTGAAAGAGTGAGATCGAAGGACCAAAAGTAAATATTTATCATCGGATTGAAGCCTACTCTTACGGTGGAGATCAATATGTTTGAACCTAATTCTCTATCCATGGTAATCTCTTTAGATTATAATTTTGAGCAAAACAATGAAGTTCCAATGGAGCAATAACCACCTCAAGACCCTCATGCTCATAAATTTAAAAAGTTTGTTCCTTTTTGTAAGTTTGACAGACACACCAGTGATACTAAGGGTGTTTTTTCTAACAACGATAGATGTGGTGCTAACAACAATAAACAAAAAGGGAGATGACACAAAGAAGAAGTAAGATTTCTTACCTAGAAATGTGACATACTACAATTGGCGACAAAAAGAACATATCACACCCAATTGCCCAGAGAAGAAGTAACCAACTACATGAGCCAACATGATTGATGGCAAGGGTGATGTAGAGGATGACGACTTATCTCTTGAACAAGATGGTAATTCCGATCATGAGGATATTTTAAATGATCCAGGTCTGCCTAAACCTGTTGTAAAGAAAGTTTTTTCTCAAATGCTTCTAAAAATGAAAAGGGAAATTTAGGACACCGAAATAAATATATTACATGATGGCGAAATTTTGTATGATTTCATTTCCAAAAAGCTTATGCATGCTCTTAAGTTGAATGATATTCCTTCAAAGAAGATATAACTACGCTAAGGAACTGAAAGATGTGGTTTTATTGATTGCACCATATAGGCAATCTCACGCTTTTCTTGTTGCACCTTTGCAGTCATATGATGTTATTCTCTCAGTATGCCATGGAGGCATAAGCATAATCCTCACATTGATTATGATTCTCATGACTTATCTTTTGCATTCAATGGTAAGAATGTATATTTAAAAGGATTATAGGAATCTAGTGGTTATGCACTCCTTAGCCATACCCAAGCTAAGCGAGCCATGAAGAAAAGGGAAAAGACTTATCTAGTCATGGTTAATTAGCTTACTACTTCTAAACCAGTTTCCAAGGACACATCACATGAGCCATTCATTTCAAAATTTTTGGATTGTTTTATGAATGAGTCACCTCTTAGATTGCCTAATTCTAGACCAGAATACCATAGGATAGACATTATCCCTAGAAGTATTTCTCCTATAGAGTAAATTTTCTAGAGTGAAAAGAGATCCAAAATCAAATTGAGGCCTTGCTTTGATAGGAAACTTATTAGGCCTAGTAGTTCACCATATAGAGCAGCACCCGTTCTTCTCATCATTAAAAAGAAGAATGATACATTCTACCTGTGTATAGACGATCGAGCTTTGAATAAGAATATGGTCAAGAATAGATATCCTATCCCACGCGTGGATGATCTCAGTCTTAGATAATTTAAAAGGAGTTCGATAAGTTAAAAGGAGCCAAGGTGTTTTCCAAAATTTACCTTAAATCAAGTTATAATGGCCAAAGAAGATGTCTATAAGACTGCCTTTTGCACGCAAACGGGTCATTATAACTTTAAGCTGTATATTCTTAAAGCACAAAAATTTGTGGTTGTTGTCTTCTTTGATGACATCTTGGTCTTTAGTAAAGATGAAGATGATCAAGAAAAAACACCTAAAGATAGTATTCAATCTTTTGAAGGAGAATCAAATCTATGCCAATCCAGAAAAGAGTGATTTCTTTCAAAAAGAAATTGAATACCTAGGGCATATTGTGTCTGCTCCATGGAATTTGTGTAGATTCTAAAAAGACAGAGACCATTAGATGATGGCCTAGACTAAATGACATTCATGAGTTGAGATATTTTCTTTCTTATTATTATAGAAGATTTATGAAAAACTTTGCTTATAAAGTGTATTTCTTGATTGAAATATTGAAAAAGGCTAAAGTTTTTCATTGGACTGACATGCATGAAAAGTCTTTCAATGCCCTTAAGTATGTGTTATGGCTCACCCAAATCTCTCGTCTCAAAACATATCTAATAAGAATATTACCTGGCAAACCATAACTATCATGGGGATCTTTTTGATGACCGAGCTTGTAACCCTTTAGGTCTCCAAGCTCCATAACTCCTTGAGAAGCAATTCCACCGCACCTCCTATGGCGAGCATTGTCACACCACCACATTGCACTTGTGTACTCGTTCCTTCTCTCACCTCACTTCACTCACAAAAACTCACTAATGAATTAAAGAGAGATTAGCAAGAGCAAGACTATTGCACAATGGGAGAGTTCTTTGTATTATGAGAGATTTTCACTTATATACATGGCCACAAGTGTTCACACTCACTTAAACTATGGTTAGCCGGGCACTTTAGGCTCATAAGAGGCCTAATGCTATTACAATGACTACTCTCATAATATATCCATGAAGTACATCACTTGGGACTTCATTCTAACTTACTACCACACGTTCTTGACGCGAAAATCGCCATAAGTATTTCATAGGACCATTACGAGTGCTCATCTAAGTTGTAGATTTGGACACCATTGCTTCATATATTGAATGTATGACCTTTTGGTGTATCTACCTTGACTCCTTGATATAAGATAATGGTAGTAGCTCTTATTAACCCTAGAAATGGGTTAACATTCCCCCTTTCCTAATGTCGATCACGCCCCTGTGATTGCGTTGAAGATCATTGTGTGGGGAGAATTGATAAGGTTTGTTGATGGCTTTTGATGTTGAGTCCGTTCAATGGTCCTTGTTCCTCTAAAAATTGCATTGTCATATTTTTGCGAGCTTGCTCACTTTGTTTTTGGCAATCATAAGCAGAGTTACATGTTATTTGCATTAGTTGGGAAACTAAGAGATGTCAATAATGGGGGAGAAGATAAGGAAGGGTCCAGAGGAACGTATATAAAATAGTCAGAACGAGATTGTGGTTCTTAGTTGCTCATCTGATTCATTGAAGTGACTTTCATCATTTGAAGAATTTGGCCTTCGATGATTTCCCTTTGTGTGACAGGATTCTTGTGAAATGTTATTGAGTAGGACCCATTCTTGCATGCTTCTTTTCATGTGCGTTTTATGCTTTTATGTATATTTAAGTGTTCTATGAAGTAGATATACATGAAGTACATGAATTGAGTCAAATAGACTCTAATTATGCTACTGTTCTGAAGTAACCACTTGTTGGTGAGGCATGAAAGAATTACGTCAACTTGCGAGGCTAATTTAGATATCTTCACTAAGGATTAGAGATCAATGTGTTGTGAAGATTTAAGTTTTCATTTGGAGATGTATTCAATTTGAAGGAAAATTCTAGGCGATGGGTTGTACGTACCATTGACCAAGCTTTCGCCCACCATGGTCCCCCATCCAGAGATGTACCTAGAAAGTTGTCTTCGATGGTGAGGCTCTGATGCAAATGTTCTCCAGTGCATAAGTATGGATATGTACTCATGGAGTAGCTGCTATATTAACCCAAAAGAATAGTAAGCTATAAGCTTAACAAAAATGTATTGGCTATTGAACCATTTTTAGGTAGGCTAATTTTGTGACTCCCTTGTATGTTTCTCTCTTTTTTTTTGGCCACCTTGCGAGAAACAAGTTCTTGTGGCTACTCTCTTTTTTGAGAGAATAGGTTCTTATGTTTGCCGCATAGCTTCTGAAATCATGCTTCTCATCCAGAGGGATGAAAAGAGCATTGTGAGTTTGTCCTTGATGTGCTCATAAGTTTCCATTGCAGGGGATTGATTCTTGAATTTGTGGTTCAATTATTATTGAGGCAGTAAGTAAATCTTCTGGTTGGCTGCCATTGGTGGTGACCAAACACACAAGCACGTATGTATGTTTTGTATGCAAAAGAGGGGTTGAGTGGCTTTCTTGGTGTTGCTTGGGCCTCCATTCTTGTTAAAATGTAGGTGATTTTTTTGGAATTGAAGTCAGTGGTGGTGAGACTTTCTTCACTTTGTTCGAACTTAGCAACCATATGATGGGATTTTTATCATAATATCCTTGTTCCTGCTGAAGCACGTGCACATGCACCCATCTTTGATGAGCATTTTGAATTGGTGGTTGATGCTTTTGGTGCTAAATTTCTTTCTTTATGCAAGCTTAGGTGACTTCTTGATGCACTTCGGAATCCAAGCATTGGTATTGTTGGAATTAGGGTTGCAGGAATGCACACACAACTTCAAGAAGATGAGGAAGCTTGAGCACAACACAGTAGTGTATTATGAGTGCCAAAAATGAAAGATAACAAGCCCTAGAAGATAATGGGCGTATATACAATGCACGGGGGAAAAAACCTCCTAGTGAGGGAAAAAGTGCCCCGGCGGTCCTAAGTGTGTTCACACACATCACTACTATAATATGGTAACAAATCCCCCCTGGAGTGATGCGGTGAACAAGAGCTAGCACTCATGTATAGGGAAGTGTCTAGCTATGTGGACGAATCCACAAAAGGGAGTAAGCCCAAAGCTTTGCGAAAAGCTTCGAACTTCTCACGAGGCAGAGCCTTTGTGAAAAGGTCTGCAAGGTTATCCTGTGTTGGCACATAAGCCAAACTGATCTCTCCTGCAGAGAGTCTCTCCCTGACATAATGGTAGTGCACCTCAATGTGCTTCGTACGAGCATGGAACACTGGGTTCCGCGCAACTGCCAATGCGCTCTGACTGTCAGTGAAGATGGTGGTGGCAGATGGCTGCCCAACACCCAAATCAGCCATAAGGCGTCTGAGCCACACACACTCAACCGTAGCTGTGAAAGCTGCCCTGTACTCAGCTTCACAACTAGAAGTGGCCACAGTAGGCTGCTTCTTGCTCAACCATGATATGCATGAGCTTCCAAGCATGAAGCAAAAACCACTCGTGGACACGCGTGTGTCATAACAACCAGCCCAGTCAGAATCTGAAAAAGCATGTAAATCTGGCGGCAATGATCCCCCCTTGGGATAAAACAACCCAAGATGCCGAGTACCACTCAAATAGCGAAAGATACGCTTCACTGCCTGCCAATGCTTAATGCCTGGGCTATGCATAAATCTGCTCACCTGTGAGACTGCAAACTGAATGTCTGGCCTCGTAATGCATACATAAATGAGGCAACCAACAGCTGTCTGATAGAGTGTGACATCAAAGTGATCTCCAGCATCATGAAGACTCAACTTCAAACCTGTCTCCATTGGAGTAGCAATAGGCTTGCAGTCTTCAAGGCCAAATCTCCGCAACAATGTTTCAATATACTTTGTCTGACACAAAGCAATACCTCCATCACACTGCTTAAATTGTATCCCCAAATAATGATGCAAATGCCCCAAATCTGACATCTCAAAAGAGGCATTCAAATCAGCCTTAAAATCAGCAATATGACTCTTATTTGGTCCTGTGAGCAGCATGTCATCGACATAGAGAGCAATGATTAGATGTACACCATCCACACGTTTAACATACAAAGTGCTTTCTGTTGGACTATTCTGAAACCCATGTGCAGTCAAATATGCATGTACACATTAGTTGAGGCACATAGCTTAGCAAAATCATACTGCATCCAATGATGTGCTCAATGGTGTGAATTAATTAATGATTAGTGGTTAATTAGATCTCTTAATTAGTCCAAAAGGGAAAAAGATTAGTGAAAGGATTAATCCTTGATTAATTCGTAAGCACTTTTTCCATAACTTATTGAAAAGATGCCAATGAGTTGTCAAATTGTCCATTTTGGGGGTCATTTATGAAGGGCGTAAGGGGGGTGTCATAAAGGTGTTGACTTTTTTGATTCTTTGGGAAACCATATCTCCCTAATTTAAAATTCAAGAAATATTCCCTCCACACAAAGGGAAAATCGATCTTCCCACTAAACTCCAAATTATTATTATTATTATTATTAAAAATTCAATGTTTCACGAGTCAAGGTTTCATGACATAAAATTCTGTTGTTTCACGGCGTGAAACAGCCCCCTCAGCCAAAAAAAAAATCATGAATCGTGCCTATTTCACGAAGTGAAACACCTCCTGGGGCCAAATTTTTTTTTATGAAACGTGCTTGTTTCATGGCATGAGACACAAGGGTTTCACGACACGAAACAACCACGTGGCCAAAATTTTAAAAAAAATCGACATTTCACAAGTTAGTGTTTCACGGATTAAGCGGTTCATGAATTAAGCATTTTACGCCCCCTTTTTTTTTGCGTGAAGGTCGTTTCATGTCGTGAAACCCTGCTGGTTCATGTTGTGAAACCTCGAGGGTCCATCGGCCCATTAAAAAAGTGTTTAGAAAATAGCCCTGTTTGGAGGCTCATATCTCCTAAATCGTGAATCTGATGAACTTGTGCTAGTGCTCATTGGTAAGCCAGCATCAAGCTCTTTAAAATTGGTCTTAAGCGTCCAAGGGCAAAATTCATCGTTTTTGGTTTCGACTAGCAATCTCAAAATTTGACCCAAAAATCGAGGCAAAAACGGCCCTTGAAGCACTAAAAATCACCCAAAACAGCCTGAAAAAGATTACGAACCATATTCGGGCTGTGTCTAAACAACAAAATCACGAAAAAATCAGAGAGACAAAGTTGTAGTACTCCAAAAATACTACAACTCTCTCACAAAGAGTTTTTTCAAATTCCTTTTGGAACACATTCAAAAACGGGCTACGAAACAAGAAAATTCTTTTTGGAAAAAAATTTCATCTTGAGACAATGATGCAAAATAGGTTTTGAGATCTTGTCTTCCATCTGGAATGCTACTGGCATGCACTTTTTCCAGAAAAATATCTCTAAGAGGTCAAACACGTGTGTAGCGCTTAAGCTAATTAGGGCAAACAGACACTTGGTTGACCCAACGAAGGGTGCGCCAGGCCTCCTGAGGCTATAAAGGGATGTAAGAAAACCTAAAAAGTTAAAAAAAAAACATGTGCTTACTCATTAAGGAGCAATTAGCAACGTTATGATATGGCAAATGATAGAGGGATTCCATGGGCTCACACCCAGACTAAACCCAATGGTTGAAATCTTTAAGCCATTGAGATCAATGCCCCAAATACATCTCCCAATTCCTTTTTCCATGCCGACAACAAACATGTCATCAAGTTTTATATCTATGGTCACATCAATCCCTCCAGGATTTGGTCCCTTGCCTAGCACTACTACAAGACCTAGACCTTTAGAAATGCTAGGTACCAAGCCTTTGCAACCCCTAAATGCCCAAACATTGGAAATATTGACTAATCTAAGAAGGGGGATTGCCCAAGGAGTAAGTGAGTCCCTATCTACATTAGCACCCACACACGGCCTCAGTGACTTATACAAAAACACGACCATACAAATGTCCAAAATCATGAGCAAGTACGATGGAATGACTGATCCTGTTCAATCCATACAGATGTTTGAACAAAGATGCAAAGCCTTTGGAAATGCAAACTGCCCCACCAAGGTACATGCGTTGAACCTATGCTTAGTGGGAAAGGCAAGTTGATGGTTCATCACAATAATGCCGAGACGATCAAAACAAACTTCAAGACCTTGAAAATAGCCTTTATCCATGGCTTTTCAAGATAAGGTGATCAGTGGAGTGCAACAAAAGAACTCTATTCAATTAGACGTAACAAAACGAAACCATTAGAGATTTTATCCTTCGGATAAAAATCTTAGACTCACGATGTGAGCCATGGGAGAAACTAAACCATGCTCAATTGAAAAGATGTTTCATGATGGGCCTAAAGAATAACAGCTTACACAACTTGATCATTGTATCCGATCCGAAGACATTCAATCAATGTTGTAAAGAAGCAATACGTTTAGATAACATGATGGAGGATGATCACAATATACGAGATGTTCCTTATCTAAACCAAGTGAAGCAATGGCTAAAGAAAAATTAATCTCAGAATTGTCATTCCCTGAATTCTATACAGCCTTGCTTATTAAAAGCTTTGAACCAAAATCTCTAAAAGGAGGAGAAGCCCCTTCAAAACTAAACATCCTTAATGCCTCTCAAAGTGTTGGGTGAAATGCCTTGTGTTCATTGCAATTACTACATCCATCCTAACCCCTATTGTGCATACAATGCACCTATTTTTTTGTACTGCATATATTGCAAAACCTTTGGTCATGACACATCGCAATGCCCCAATTCACCCATAATTAACTCAAAAACTCCATCTCCCGTGCCCCAAACAAACACAGTCCAAAGGGTAGAAACTGCTCAAGGAGCAGTTAAGCAAACACTTCAGTGTTTTTATTATCGGTGGACCACACAAAGTGACAGAATGCATAGTTTGGAATATTTCCATGCCCACAGTCACTAACGCTTTGCAACCCATATGTGAATGATGTGACATCGACGATCACATATTCCAAGATTGCCCAAGGTGAGTTGCTTCATTGCAACTTGTCTCACAGAATACAACTCTTAACATCTTGAGTGTGCAAAATAGAAAATTATCCACGGTACCCTTAAATGTGCTTACAAGCTAAAACACAAGAAACAGTCAAGAATAGTGCAAAAGAAAACACTTTGAAATGGCATGTTTTAAAGCAAAAACCAAAAGGTGAAACAAAACCTTCTAAACCCAAGAAAAACAAGGGGCAACAAACTGTCGAAACCAAGGTTGAAATAAAGGATAGGGGAAAGGAGCCTATAGAGGACCTAACCCCAATAGAGCCAAAAGCTACACATGACGCAGAAGCATCCACCTCAAAGGCTACCACTCACATAGAGAACAAAAAGCAAAAAAGAAAGTTCGTTCTCGTCGCATGGATAAACATAAAGAAAACTTGACAATCCAAGGAAAGTCAGAAGATGAAACAAGTTCTAGTATGTCACTTAGTGAGGATGAAAAAAGTTTTGATTCATCACTCAATACACCTCACACACCAATCAAGAAACTAGAACTCGCCCAGCCGCCCCAACGATCACATGATGCGAAACGCAAAAAGCAAGCGCAAACGCACATTGATTAGCCCTCGAGCTAGTCATAACATCGTGACAATAGACACTTGGGTGTCATTGGGACAACCTAAAATCATCCCTAAACACAATGGTATTGCAAGAGATGCCAACGTACAAAACATTGAAGTTTCAGGTTATTTTAACTATGCTACTCAGGTGGAAATGTGAAATTTAGATTCCATGTTACCATAAATTCCCTTGACTATGATGTCATCCTAGGAGGCACTTGGGTAAATGACTCATTGTATTCAATTGATGAGTCCATGCAAACAATCACCTTGCACACTCTTGCAAGCATTGTGCAATTGATATTATGGGAGGGAGAGACCTTGGAGAAGCTAGAAGTTCCAACATATCTTACTCAGAATATCCCAAGAATTATGGTTGGATTAGAATTTTCCAATAAAATCACCACAATCCAAGTACAACTTTATCCACAACAAGAGCACAATCTCATGACCCTCGAGTTATAGGATTTGTTAGGTCAACGAACACTCATGGCTCATCCTGAAAGAATTCCATTTACACAAGACTTGAACATGCCATGTTTGGGGTACTTTGAACATACAATGTATATTGAAACTAACCCCCTTACTTGCAATTTTTTTGTGGTTGAGTATGTGTTAGAAGAAGATTTGATCTTGGGGCATAAATGGATTATTGCTTCCCAAGCACCATTGTGTTTTGCTAGGGAGCGATAGGGTCATCATATGGTCAACAACATATGGTCAACAACATAAAGTTAACAATACCATACCGCAGAGAAGAGGATCCAACCCTAATGGATTTCTATGATGCTGAACGTAAAAAGCTACAAGCCTCTTCCTCGGATGCCTCTCTACATGAAAACTGTTAGCAGTCATCTCCTGTCTCTGTACATTACACCAGGGCCTCTATTGTGGGTGTGCCCGCCCAGTTTTGGTGTTCCCTCATTTTCCTCACTTTCCATATATTTTTTCCATTTTTTTGGGTGTAGGACGACTGTCGGCTATCACCTTTTGCTGGCCGATCGGTTTGATGCTACCCCACTTGTCCTAGTAACCTGGCCAATTGGACAACTGCTGGTGAGGAGCACTTTTAGTGCTGGTCGCGTGAGCATCTGGCTATTGTCGGCTTGTTTTGGACTAGTCGACCAGTAGCCTGGGGCCATATAAAATGGCCCCTTGCCCCCCACACTTACCAATTGTATATTTTGGGATTTTCTTGTGTGTATATAGCAGAGTTACATAGCTTCTCTCTCCCTCTCTCATCTGCATTTTGCTGTGCATTCTGACATGGTATTAGAGCCCCACGTGGCTTAAAGCTTGGAGACAGTGGGACCTTGAGGGTTTGCTGATTTGAGGTGCTGATTGGCGATTGCTTGGGCTATTTGGGACTTGGAGATCAGGTAGAAGGCGGCCATCATTGTTGGACAGTCACCTTACGTATTATTTGTAGCCTCTTCTTCTTTCCCACCACCCTCCCTTCACAAGACCTTGTGAACCCTTGAGATGGCAGACTTGCTTAAGATGGCTGAGAAGCACGTGAAGATCCCTACACTCCCCACATTCCGGGTGGACCGACAGTCGGATGGGAACATATGGAAGATAATGATGGAGTCTGTTTTGGAGTGTTATGACTTGGCTGATTTCATTATAGTTGGTGTTCCATGGCCGGAGTTGGAAGATAGGGAGTTACCCTTTATACGGAAGGAACGGGAGGCTTAGGCAAAATTATGGGATCGTGTCAATGCCTGTCCATTCTTTTATCTTCCTAAATTGCACACCACAGGTGATCAACTATATAAAGCATATGATGCTGGCCACAAGGATTTAGCAGGATTTGGATTCTCTATATAGTAGGGTATCACCCATGAAGCGGATCTCCTTGGAAGTTTAGATGCGGGTGATGAATCCTGCAAAGTCGTCGATGATGTGGGAGCACATCAACAAGTTGCAATCTCTTCAACAGGATTGTGCGCTTTTGCCGCACATGTTAGAGCTAGGGACTCACTAGCACTGTGTGCGAGCCACGAATGGCTGTAAGCACACAACCAAGAATCCAGCAAGCTCAAAACAGGGAGCAATGGTGTGTCACTCACTGCTCAGTCCACCGTCATGTGATGAAGGATTCTCGTGCCACGATAAAGAAGGAGCCGCCGTCGTCGCTCTACCGCTCGACCGTGTCGCCACACGCAATGCTCGATCGCTACACACACACTCTCTCTCTCTCTCTCTCTCTCTCTCTCTCTCTCTCTCTCTCTCTCTCTCTCTCACACACACACACACACACACACACACACACACACACACGCTGGAGAAGGAGATGGAGAAGATGAAGCAAGAGCACTCCTTGTATTCAACACTTACAAAATGAGAGGTTTTAGGTTACATTTTACTTTTATATGTGACTTGGCCGTTCATACATGGGCGCCCACACATGGCCGACCGATCCTAACCCTTATCCTGACGAAATTCGAGGTGCACCTCTCATCGGCGATCACCCAATCCCCTTACTCTTTACATGTGGTGCCGACAAGCCCGGCCCATGACTCAGAATACATAAAATAATTATATGGTGTAAAAGTAATACGTCTCAATGTCTGCCATAGGTTAACATGCCCCCTTCTTGATGTAGATTCCGTTCACAGAAGCTATGGTATGGTAAGCTCGACAGGGTTTGCTGTGGTAGGCTGTATCTGCAAAACAGGGAAGTAGAGTGAGCATGCTTGGTCTTCAAAAGATATAGAGTGTATCAAAAATAAAATCAAGCATGTTAGACCACAATGGAAGTATGCCATGAGAACCTAGTTTAAGAGGTCACATTAGAGAGCTAGCGTAGCAAATTAACAGGAGTCTAAAAGTATTGAAAGTAATTCAAGAGTTAGCAAAGTGTCGAAGGTTAATCAAGGTCTACAACTGGCCTAAGTCAAGGAAAATTACCAAGCTTAATATAAATAAACAGATGACCACAATGTGTCTATTCTAAGAACAAGCTAATCCCAAGAGCCTAAGGACACAAGAAATATCAGAGTCATAGAAGTCTTTTGCCTTTATTTCTTTTATGCACGTGACAATTTTTACAAACAATGGCGACCTCCCTAAAGCAAAACTAGCATCGACCCTGGTGCCATGTTTACCACAAGGCCTTCTCTAGGAATCTACTAGCTCACCTTAGGCAAGGCTACCCCCTACCAACCCAGGGCATCAGTGTGGAGTGGAATACTCCTCACCTACCAAGTGTCAGGGCGATAGGCCGACATGAAAGCACATAACAGACATACATTGCCATTTTTTGTAGGCCTTTCTTTTTAGTTTTTATTTATCCCTTTTTTTAAAGGCCTTTCTTTTCTGTAGGCCTTTCTTTTTAGTTTTTATTTATCTCTTTGGATTTTTGCTCCCAAATTATCATGTGTTCTTACATCCTTTCGATAAAGGGGTAGAAGCTACGTCTTGGAGATCAACACACACGGCCAGGTTGTTCAAGCATTAAGATGGTTTTAACCTTAGACCTAAGACAACCATATTCCAAGGTTAACTAAAGACATCATGCATTCCCAAGAATTTCTAAAATAAGGTTAAACTCAATTAATGATTTACACTAACACCTTAGGCAACTTCAAAAACTAAGTAGTGCTTGACAAATTCCATGTGGTCATGCATATTATAGTTCATGCAATTAATTGAATAGTAAAAATGAAAGAGAGTGGGCATGGAAGAATTACGCCTGTATTTTTGGAGATCTCCTTGATTCGATGAGAAATGTCCGTAATTTGATGTAGATATCCATGTATGAACATTACGGCAATCCCAGGACTATGAAAGCAAACCCACCTCAAACTTTTCAACCTGTACAATTAACTAACAAGCACTATACCTTGAGAGGCACATCAATGGTGGGAAAAAATAAGGACTCGTTTAAGGACACAAAACTAGAAGCAACTTGAAAACACTAACCTATCTACCAGTCACCACACTAATACTGAGGAGGATCAAAGTAAGAGGATGTTGTAGAGTCCTAGCTATAGCCCTAAGGCTAAGCCTCTATCCGCATCATCCAAATAAATAAAATCAGCCTCGGTAGTGCCATGAGTCTCATCCATCCATTCATTGTCAGATATATCTTCTTCATCCTCCCATACACATAGACTCATCAATAATGTAACTATGCAAGGGAAGTCATCCTGTGGAAATGTAAAGACTTGGGCTATCGAGGATACGTCCTACGGAGTAGGGATCAGTCGTGGTCAATAGGCGAATTAGCCATTCTAGTTCCTCAACATTTCCCTCGCTGGCTAGTACATCTATATGACCCAATTCGATTTTAATTTTACAGGATAGCACATGTGAAATATTTGAGAAAGGTATAGATGATACCTCTCACCAAAGGTGGGAGTGGATGAAGTGTGATGCTCGTGCATCTGCCATATCTACAAACATAGATATAGCATTAGTAGGTTCATGAAGACAGGTCAATCTTGTTTCTAATTGTGTGCGGATAACTCTCCTCTTAATGTGCTCTTGCTCTTTTTTTTTTCTTTTTTTTTCGTATGAAGCTATATATATACATTCCCTCGAATTTGGAAGTTACATGGTCACGGGAGAAGGTTAGGGAGGAAGCAATAGAATGTCAAACGTGAGTACATGCTCCCCCCTTCCTTGGGTAGATCATTTTTTTTGCAATGATGTTGTAGCCCCTTGGAACTAATTTGTCCAGTGGGTTATAGGTGGTGATGTGGGCAGATAGCTTTTTATGACCCTTGTGGCCACATCAAGTTAGAGAGATGGTAGTGTACGCTCCCATGAACGAATAGAGGATATGGCTTCCGACGATACATTTACAAGGGGAGACATAGACGCATTGGTTTCTTGGTGGGTATTGACAAGGGTAGGTGTAGAGCGTGCAGAAACTTCTATATCAACGTGTGAATGGCATGAGGAGCTAGAAGCTTCCTGTGACTCCCCCCTTCCTGAGCTAGGTGGTCTTGATCGATATCGTTTGGGAATCCAAACTAGCTCTAGAAGAAGTGGTGTGGAGTACTCCGTTACCTTTCCCTTACCATGGTCTTAAATTGTCATTGGGGTGGCAACATTTGGCTTACAAGATTTTACAGGTGATGCACAGGAATTCAGCTTATGTTTAGGGACCCAAATCTGGTCATTCCCTTCATAGTACCCTTGGGCTGCTAATAATATTTTAGGAATCCAACATGATGTTACTTTGCCTTTTCTAGGGCGAGTAGCTGCTTTCCTACTACGAGGCTTCTTGTCTGAACGAGATTGGGAATTAGAGGTAGCCGTTAAAACGAAGCTTTTGGGACCCATTTGTATGTACTCTTTGGTAAAGTAAGCGGAGCCTTGGGGACCACACTGCCTGTCTCCACTCTTGGTGTTGGAGCGTTAGAGGGGTGGCAAACAATCAAAGATGGTGTAGCCACTTGAATTTGTGATTTTTCCTTATCTAGCGTTTTGTCCAGAGTTGATGGCTTAGGTGCGGGACCCTGAGTGGTCAGGCTGAGAGCTGGTTCTTGCGTTGTAACTCGCCTGGTTGCCCAATCAATACTCCACTTGGAAGCTAACCTCCCTGAGTGGTCAGGCCGAGAGCTGGTTCTTGTGTTGTAACTCGCCTGGTTGCCCAATCAATACTCCACTTGGAAGCTAACCTCCATTTACGCCCTAAGTTTACAGTTCCCTCCATGGTACCAGTGGTGGCAGGCTGGCAGGCATAACCAAAAAGCATTGAACCACAGTCCCCTTGTCATAGGCAACAGGAGTGTGCAAAATTCCCGAGACAGTGGTTTTCTTCTTATTGATACCCTTAACTTGGATGGTACTCTTGGATAAGGGTGGTTTTCCAAGTTGACACCACACTCCATATGACAACAAATTGTGTTGAGCTCCTGTATCCAATAATGCATTGTATAGCACCTTCCCATAAGGACTCTCTGTAGCTCAATTGGGTATCATATAGGCGGGTCAGATTCTAGTGAATCCTCCTCTGTCTCCTCAAAAAATACTTGCGTAATCCCCAAGTTGGCCTCTCGTTGGCACCTAACACGCTGCTGGCATTCTTTGGCTTCAACTCTCACTTATATCTTCTTAAGCTGAACCTGTTCTTTGGCTGCCTTCTTCTGATGGATTGCATGTAATTCCTCTTGGCTTAGGGGGTCATAGTATCTTTTGAATTTACTCCCATTGAGGAATCCAATGGTTTCAACTCTGTCGAGAGTCTCCACTCGGATGGTACCTTGCGGGGTAATTTCACATACTCTGTACGGTCCCTTACTAGAATATTTTAGCTTCTTCTTTTCGTTACGGACTCCATACATCATGACTTTATCCCCAACTTGTCAGGTGGCGATCAAATCATTTCTTCCTTCTATCCTTTTCTACAAGGGCATTATACACCGCCAATTGTCTTTCTTCGTCTAACCGCTCAAGGATATACAAACGCTCTACTAAAAGGGATTACCATCCCAGCCCTCTTGAGTAGCAACACAAAGACTAGGAATGACAAATTCCCACGGCATGACTGCTTCTTGGGCCATATACGCCCATAAAGCTGATGTAAGCTTTAGATCCCAATCCATGCGATGAGCCTCAACTGTCTTTGTCAGAATAGAGATTAAGGTCTTGTTGGTACTCTCGGCTTAGCCATTCACTTGCAGATAATAAGGAGTAGATTTATAATGGGATATCATGAAATTTGTTGTGAGCTCCTTAATCACTTCATTTATAAAATGCGTGCCATTGTCGCTCACAAGTTCAAAACGACAACCGAACCGTGTGATTATATTTTCAAAGAGGAACTTGGCTGTTGTCCTCGCATTTGCCTTTCGGGTCGCTTTTGCTTCAGCCCACTTGGTCACATAGTCAGTGGCCCCACAATAATATAGCGAGATTGTGTGTTACGGGGCGCTGGGCTAATTCGACCTACAAAGTCTAAACCCCACTTTTCAAACGATTGGTTTACTTTAATTGGATGTAGGGGCATCTGATCTTTCCGCTGGAGTTTCTTGTAGCGTTAGCATTCATCACAACCCTTCACAAAAAGTGATGCATCTTGGAACATAGTGGGCCACCAATACCCTAATTGCAATATCTTTCGCGCAGTTAAGTCTCCTGAAAAGTGATCACCGACTACGCCCATATGTGCCTCTTACAAAATATATAGATACTCATCCTCTCAGGCACAACGCCTAAGAACGTCATCCTTTCCTCTTTTATAAAGAGTCCCGTCCATTAGGCAATAGGGTTCGCATTCCTTGATCAGCTTTCGAGCTAGATCTTTACGAAGCTCTTTGGGTGGAAAACCATTAACCAAGAAGTTAACAATCTTCTCACTCCATTCAGGCATTGTCTCCACCATTAACAAGGAAGTGTCAGGTAAGTCCTTATCAACTCCCGTAGGAGCTTCACCATTAGGTATACGAGACAAATGATCAGCCATGACATGTTTTTTGCTAGGTCTCACAACAATAGTGAAATCAAACTCAAGAAGAATCAACAACCATCGTGTGATTCTTCCTGTGGAGCATGGTTTGTTCACCAGATACAACAATGCTTGATGATCCACATAGAAAACAAACTTGGTGGCAAGAAGGTAATAACGAAATTTTTTTACTGCATATATCATTGCCAACCCTTCTCGCTCCGTAGTAGTGGTGTAATTCATTTCAGCATCATTCAACTGGCGACTGGCAAAGCTAATGGGATAGTCTACTTTATGTTCTCCAGGTTGAGTTAGTACACACCCAATAGCAAAGTTTGATGCATCAATATGCATATGGAAGATTAAATCCCAGCTAGGCATTCACAAGATTGGAGCACTCGCCAGGGCCTTCTTTAATAACTCATATGCACGGTAACAATCTTCGGTCCAAATAAACTCGATGAGAAGCTTGTATAATGGTCGAGCTATCTCAGCGAAGAATAAAATAAACCTTCGATAATGATAACCAACATTGCCCATAAAGCGTTGGACTCCCTTATAGTTGGTGGGTGGGGGCAATTCCAGAATGACCTTGATTTTACTTTCGTCGGTGAAAATCCCATTTTTAGACACTATATACCCTAGAATAACTCTGTGTTTCACCCATAATTGGCATTTGAAAGGATTCAATGAGATGCGATATAATCTACACCTTTCAAATACTTTTTGTAAACACATCAAGTGCTCATCCCAAGAGGAATGAACGCAAAGATAATTTAAGAAGGCTTCACAAAAGTCCCTTAGATATTCCTTAAAGGTTGTGTTTGTCAATCGTTGGAATGTTGCAGGTGCATTGGTTAAGCCAAAGGCCATGACGCGAAAGGCAAACACTTCAAACTCTGTTATAAAAGTTGTTTTAACTTGGTCCTCTACTGCGATTGTGATTTGATTATAGCTAGAGTACCCATCTAAAAAGCTATAAGCCTCCTTGCCTGTAACTCTTTCAAGCACATGTTCCGAATACGGCAAGGGGTAATGATCTCTTCTGGCTGCATTAACCTTTTTGAGATCAACGCACACTCTGAGTTTCCCATTCTTCTTTGGTACAATGACTATTGGAGAAACCCATTCTGAGTGCTCAACAGGGTATATGAATCCACATTTTATAAGCTTTTCAATTTCCTCTTGTACAATCTTTGCATACTTATTAGGATTCATTGGGTAGGGATGTTGTTGGATTGGTCTAGCAGTGCTAATCATTGGAATTGTGTGTTGCACCACAGTGGGTGGAACACCCTTCATATCATGGTATGTCCAAGCAAATATGTCCTTGAATTCTTTAAGATGTATCTTAAGTATAGCTTCTTCCGTCTTGGTGAGGTCTTGAGCAATAAAAACTGGTTTAGACTCCTCACCTGGATCTGCTAGTTCTATCTCCTTAACTACCACCAGGCCATCGTAGACACTGCTACTCCCATTGGTGTTCGTTGGGCTTTTGTGTAGATGACTTTACGTTCCCCCATGGTAAAAGATTTGAAATGCTCGGGTGCGGGGTGTAAGTCTACCGATTCTTGTTGTGCCATGCTTTTTTCTTTAATTTCCGCTTCCTTTTGTTGCTGAGCTAACTCTCAGTTTTGATGCCTTCTCGCAGTACGACTTAGTTTCGGCTTCTCTTCGATTTCTAATTGGGCGATGTCATGAGGTTGTGGACTACACCACATGACACTTTGGAGGTATTCTCCCCAATTATCCACTAACTTCTGTGATGAGTGTCATATGCTCCTACATAACTAAGCCATTCTGCAGAGTGGATCTCTCTTTGTTTATTCTAGCTCGTACATTAGCTCGATAGCATTGTCGCTTATGTCTCGTCTTCTTCTTACCTAGTTTCTGATTTTTATTTATATCAGATTCAGACTCACTTGATCGATCTTCACTTGTGTCCCCCTCACTCTCGGATGTACTGCAAGAGGTTACTGTCCTAGGCCTTGAGCACGTGGCTTCCACACTTGGGTGAATATTCAATTCATAACCCCTATCAAGCTCAGAGTCAGTTTCTTCTTGAGATTCAGACCCGGAGTCGCATTGGTCAGAGTCTTCGCTACTTTCAGTCTCAAGGGAGTTTGCCACTTTCTTGCCAACCATCAGAAGTCAAGTGCATAACACCTATCATGTTTACTGGCACTAATGGTGGCATATCTTGCCCCTCAGGTGTTACCCAACTTGTGCCTCTATTTCCCCATGTGTCTATGGTTGCCGCTAGGTGTACCCAATCTATGTTATCTGACTCAGTCATGCCCGGTAGGACATCCATATAAGGAGAATCTTTCCCATCATCGGTCTCTTTTTTGCATGTATAGCAATACTTTAATGGGGCTGAGTGAATAGTGGTATCCGATTGATTATCTCACTGATAACCTTGCTTCCTAAAGGATGCGCACGACCATTCTCAAGATCAACTCCAATGACAGAGTCCTGGAATTGTAAGTAGACATGGTTTTTCGACCAGTCATGCACCATTTGTGTTTCCCTCATGAAAGGACGTCCTAAGATCATTTGATATGACATAGGATGCTTAGAGAAATCCATTACAATGAAGGTATGCCTTACCTTATATCCCAAAACCTTGATCTTAAGGTCCCTTAGCATTCCAATAGGTTTAGCTATAGTTCCATTTGCCATCTTAACCACTATGTTTGTGACTTCTAGGTGAGGTCTTCCCATAGATTCCCAGCAATTTTTAGTCACAATGCTCACTCCAGCACCACCATCAAAGATTCCCTTTAGAGTCAATCCCTTGGTAGTAAATGGGGAGGGTTGCATTAGATTCGTCACCTTCAAAGTACTGTCCCAACTTATTAACAGGTATTTCAATGACCGAGTCTTCATCTAAGTTGGGCTGTAGATCCAAATGTTCCTCGTCATCTTGAAGCGTGTCGGGTCTATCCATATTTGCAAATTGTGGTAACCCCGCCTTCAGTTCTCCATTGAGAAATGCCCGAAGAGCTAAGCTCAGGATCTCCATATAACTTCGATATGATCATGGTTTTGATTTCAGAGGACATGAAATCCATTAGTTTGGACACATTCAATGGTACTTTTTGAGATATCGACCCTTGACTAGGGACTGGTGAAGATGGAATCACTTCCTCTTCGATGGGGTCAGGCATTCCCTCCACTAAACATTCTTTCAAGCAAGAAGGGCCACTTCCCGATGTCCTATCCTCACTTTCTTCCTGAATGATACTAGGTATAGCTAACGATTTATGGCTCCTGTGAGGCTGAACTCGTGTAGGAAACACTGTGTCTCGGATCTTGATTTTTCTAGGTTCTGGCTCTAGTTCTCTTTGTGTTTCTTCCACCAAACCCCTTAAGTGTTGCACTCATTCAATCTCCTCTACTGGGTTTGGGTAAGTCCCAATCTTTTTCTTGAGGGTTTTTGGCCCACGTGGGTTGTCTTTGAGAGTCCCAGTTATTCTGGGTAGCCGAGAGGGTATTAGCTGACTTGGTTGTGGGGCAAGAGGAGTTTCTTTTTGTTTCCCCTGATTTATGTCGCTCCCGAGTGGGTTTGTCCCTTAAAGTAGTGGCTTTGGTCTCCATGGTTTCTATTGAATCAGAATCATCTTCAGGATCATTCATATACACAGGGTCGTCTCCTGTCCCTATATTAGTCTTTGAACTAGGTTTGGAGCTTGTGGCATCATTAAGTGATCTCTTCCATCGCGTTTTCTTTTTCTTTGCTCGAGCAATTGATGTAGTATCCCTCTCTTCAAGAATGTAGTTTTGATTTTGAAGCATTGACTGTGTGACTACATTTGCGGGTACAATAGGTGTGGTTCCTAGTGCCTCATTGGTGACCTCAACCAAATTCAATGGCATAATCTTGGGTGCACTTGAATTATGTGGGCATTGAGCAATCAAATGATCTATGCCACAATGATTACATGTAAGTACCGGCATTCCCGACGTGCTCCCTTGATTTGGTTGCATTTGAGTAGCGATCTTCTGTAGCCTATTAGGGCACTCCGCTACACGATGCAGTCCACCACAATCGTAGCATTAAAGAGGTGGTCTCCTGGCAAAGGTATTAAGGTTTTGCCCTCTTGTGGTGGTGAGAGCAGCCGCTTGATATACAGGCTTGACTTGCCCGAAATGATCCTCCATGTAATACTGGGGAGTCATTTCAAACGTATTAATCCCATATGGAACAGTGGGGTCTATATCCTCTTCATAATCCCCACACGCACTATGTGACTCACAACCCATCTGGTTTATAGGGGTAACCCTCATATGCGAAGGTTATGGTCCTAGCACTGGCGGTGGTAACGGCACAGACTGGACTAAATTTGGGTTCCTTGGAACTATGTGCTGTGACGGTTGCTCGGTAGGTGGTGCAGGCATTAGTGCGGGTACTTGAGTTGTGTTTAACCAGGCTAGTGGTGCCTAATTTGCTAACATACGCTTAAGTACTAGGCAATCCTTAGATTGATGGCCATACTTACCATATGTATTGCAAGTCCCATTGAATTTAACTCTAAATGTGGGACATTCACTCGTGCTATGTGGTCCTAAGCAAACCAAACACCATTGTTGCTCTCTTCTTGGGTACATATGGCTATTTTGAGGAGCTCGATTACCCCTAAAGTATTCTTGGAGAGCCTTAGTAAGGTCAGTTATAGACATTTCGGATATCTTGGGCTCCTTGGCAATAGGTTTTACAGTCATTGGCTCGTGCCCAGATACTTGCGAACTAACAGACTTTGTCTCTGAAGACACCTTTTTTTACCTGCCAATCATCAAGTTGTCTTCTAACTGGATTGCATTGGCAGTGTCTGCTTTCCACGTCATAAGACCTCTAATGACTAGGCCATTGTATATGTCCTCGTGGCGCAATCCTCCCCCCAACGTGAGTGGCTCCTTCTCGCGTGGGTATTTGTGATATATTCCAAAAGTAGGCCGCCTTGAGCCAAAAATAGAGTACACATCCATATTTGGACTTTGCCATTAAATTAGCCTTTGTCCTCAAGCCTTCTAAGGTTTGCACAATTTTCTAATACAATAATCTAACTTGTGTACATATGCACATTACAAAATAAATCAACTAGTGCTCGCATGCACATTGTACAACTAGTGCTCGCATGCACATTGTATAATAAATTGATGCGTGTGCACACACACACATCACAATGATGTCAAAATAATATCAAACGCCATCATACGGTCACAAAATATTGTGAATATAATAATGAGATCTGTCCACATGCCACAGCTCAATCCACCATCCGTGCGACATCTAAATTGGTACCCTCGCACTGTGCAACACCTAAGTCGGTACCCTTGCACACCTCATCACCTAAACTCATAAACATAAACCACGTGAGTAACAATCAATTGACATCGCATCAATCAATCCTAACACATTCATGAGAAATAGGCATCATCACAAAATATGAATCAAATACCAAAATGTCACCAAATACACGTGGGATTCCACCCACACATGGAAATCTATCCATATTACTGACTAGTAAAAATACTTGGGCATCCCCGTCAAATAATAAATGAGCATGACTATCATCCGCAACAACAAATAACATGGATCATCTCAGTTACGCAATCAATGAGTGGATGACTTCATAGCACAAGTGGAGGACAAGATAATCACATCAAATAATTTTGAAAACAAAACCAAACAAGTGAACACGTGAAACGGATCTAAGTGTCCCATTCCTCCACAAAGGTACCTTCCACATACAAACACCGGCCTGCTGGTGAAAGATAGAAGACATAGATGCATCTGGTGTAGCCATGTGAAACCAATCTAATGTCCCATACCATAGATTAATTCCATATGACACTACCTTAAGAACAGAAGTTTGAGACGGAGTAGCCAATTCCCTCTGAAACTTTCATTCTGACACAACTTTTCTCTATCCTCAAATCTAGATTATAAGTCTTATTCAAAAAATGAGTTAGGTCAAAATGGAAATTCTTATCAACTTAAGATTGAAAAATAATCACTTACATGACTGTGAATAACTTGATGAATTGTGGGGATTTGTTCTTGATCTTAATCTTGTAATTGTCTAACTAAATTAAAAATTTATAATCTTCGAATAGGTTTACTATTCTTGAATTTGTGAATCTTACTTGTAATCATTGAAATCTAAAGGGGATCTTGATCTTAAGCTTGATCTTAAACTTGAAGTCAGAACTTGAAGAAAGATGGACATCTTGCGCCCTAGTTGATAGCAAGAACTTGATATACTAGTAATGAATCTTGACTTGGATTAGAATACTTGAATGGACAAAAATTGAGAGATTAGTTAAATCATAATTGTAATTCTTGAATAAATCTTGTTCTTAAGGGGTTTAAATCTTATGGTTGAATATATCTTTGACGACTTAGAGCAATTCTTGGTCTAGAATGAATTTTGTACTCGGATATATCTTGAACTAGAACACTTAAAAATTTAGACAAAACTTTACTTGAATTGGTATAAAGTTCGTAATTATGATTGGCAAACAACTTAAACTTGGTTTCTAGTCACTTGAGAGCTATTTCTTTACTTTTCTCATCAATAGTCGATGGTTAAGCAATTAATAACTTGAATCAAGGATTGGAGAAACTTGCTTGGATCTTGAATCTTTAAATTGGTCTTAATCTTGTATGAAATGTCTAGCAGTCATTTTTACTTGAATTTGGGCAACTAGATCTTGAAGATAACTTTTGCTAATCTTGTCTCGATCTTTCTAGTTAGGTCGGGGTGTCTAAAATTCTTTTCAGGAGCTAAAGTTTTCTAACTAGGTCTAGAAGGAAAGAATATTCAAAAGACATATACAAAAGCAAACAAAAAATTGTATATAATAAATAATTTTTAACACATACATCCACCTTTGGTTAGTGTGTCAACTACGTTAACCTCTTTGGTATCAAGCGTGTCCTTCATTGCAATTTGGTTCTTCTTTTTAGTCGGGCAAGATTTAGCATAATGTCCCATCATCTTACACCTGAAACACTTGACAATAGATAGCTTGGATACGATGTCATTGGTCGGACTATGCATGTCAGATACTTCCACAATTTTAACTTTCTTCTTAATATCTCTGTTCATTCTAGACATACATCATTCAATCTTGGATACTGTAGAGCGGTTCTCTCTACCGTGCAATATAGAGTACTACCGATCAACAAATGTGTTAAGAAACACAATGTCAATCCGAGGACTCGACCCGATTAGTGTATGAAGGCTTATCCCATGAGGGAGAGTTCACATACACAAACCACCACTTGACGATTCAACCATTCAACACCTCAATCAATCTCTCAATCCCTTAAATCCACTACACTAATCAAGACAACAAGCAATGCATAGCAATCTCTTAATCCCATTCAAACATTGATTAAATCTTAGCTTTCCCTAATGCCTGCAAATCCATAAGCGTGCATCTACTAACCCACAAGCTTAAGCAAGCAGAGAATGTAACATTCACAAACCCACAAGCTCATAGAGAGAGTCTATCCATGAATAACTTATTGCCAAAGAAGTGGGCAAGAGCTTGCATCAATGGAGACTACACACACACTACAAGCATGCAGCATACACAAGAGAAAGAAAGAAGCATTCAACTAATCATAGATTAATCTACTTCAATGATGCTAAAATAGATTAAGAGAATGAAGTGGAGCTATACTCATTGGAGCGTCATGCTCATTAGAGTACAATAGAGAGAGAGTTAGAGAGCTGCCATAGCTTGAGAGCTCAAGAGCTTTACTCAATAGCTTATGAGAATGGCAAAAAACGTCCACTTTCTTTAGCTAACCTCTCTTTTATAGAGATATCACTAACCCTAACCCTAGGCCTCTTTCACACATGGGCGGACAACCCCATAAGTGAGCCTTGCTTAATACACTTAGAACTCTCATTTAGAACCCACATTGGCCTAAAACGATTTACATTGCACTTCGGCACAAAAATATGGAAAAATTATGTGCGTCTTTATGTTCCCATGGCTACAATCCCGCTCTCTCGCATTAATTGCTTCCGGCCTCCTTCCATAATCCGTGTTCCCGTGAGTGTTCCCGTGGAACATTCTCCCCTTCCTAAATCACGCACGTCCTCGGGCGCGGTAGAAACAAAAGCTGCAAAAAACAATGGAAGACAAGTAAAGCCTTTTATTGGAAAAAAAACCAGCAATGACAATCTCACACGTGAGCATGCAAGTGAAAGGCCGATTATAGTTTTAAAGAGTGCTAAAAGAAGTGAGTAAAGACTAGTCAAAGTGAGACTAAGTGGTAGATAGTGCTATGCAAAGGCAAGTGTGCTTGTACACCATAGGTATGACCGCAGTCTCAATGTCCTACAAGTATTTAAGAAGTTATTCCTAAGTGGCAACCCTACTCCTAAATATGAGCAATGGTGATTGGACCTTTTTTTTTCTTTCTTTCTTTCTTTTTTCTCTTCTTGTTTTTTTTTTTGTGTGTGTGAAAGATGAATAAAGAGGAAGGTTCCATCCCAATGAGTCCCAAGCAATGGCTAAGAGACCTCCGCCAAGAGAATCTAAAGGCCGCTAAGTATCTCAAAGGCGACAGACCCTTTTCTTTCTTTTTGACATAAGGAGTACCCCATGAAGATGAGGGCATCGGGCTCAAGGGCCCATAATGTACCCCCCAGAGTCCTACCAACATCTATCAAGACGATAGAGTCCTTGAAGGTCTTCTTCTTAATCCTTTAGATGTCAGTGTTCACCCCATGGAAACCAAAGCATCGGCCCCAAGGTGCTAAGACAACCCAAAGTCCTACCAAGCATTCCACATGGCTGTAGACACGTCATGTCTCGATTCACTTGTATATATTTTTTAGGGCATGATTTTCGTAAATTTTTTATTAATCGTAGCACCTAGCCCATACCTAAGAGGTAACTACCACTAGGGATAACTACTAGACTTTGAGAGCATAAGAACTTGGCATACTCCGTTGGCATATATCTTACACCATCTTCAAATAGAAATACCTTCTACTAAGTCCTCTAAGAATCTAGAAATCACTCACCACATGGTAACAACTAATTTAAAACTTAAACCAGCCAACTGTGTGTGAACATGCAAACAATATATGCAAAAGTGAAAAGCACATAAAGAACAAAAGATTATGATTTGAATACACCTGTTATAGTGCTCGTTGATGTTGTGCAGATTGCTTCTCTTTGCTCTTTGTAGGCATTGCATGTCTCCCCCCTTCCTAATTTATGTGCACGGTAGGTGGACTATTGGGGCGTGTTTGTATGCTCTTGTTTAGCTAAGATCTCTGTAAAATGTCTGATTAACAAACAAGAAAAGAAAAGAAAAAATAAAATTTGTTATTGGTGCTAATCACCGAATATAGCCGAGGGGAAAACCCAATGGGAGAAAAGTGCCCTGGCTTGTTGATCTTATTGTGGAGTCGATGAGCTTACCCTTGCACTAGTGGTGGATCCGTGTCCACTTCTACTGGAAAGATGGTATTAATCACTTCAGGATGCAAGGACAACCCTGTACAAAAGCCGGCCTCTGGGAGAAGGTGGTAGAGGAAGGAGTGCTTCCTCGCTAAAATATGGCATTGGTTCTATGGGAAGGTTAAGCAGACAATTCCGATTTTGGAATTGCTCAATATAGGTACTCATATAGTGATCCAAAATTGACATGTTGAGGCTGGGGGAAGGAGGGCTTGTAGGATAGGTGGTTGCAAGTCATTTATGCGTGTATCCCTCCATTGTTGTGCTTGAACCTCCTCAGGTAATCTACGTTGATTTGGTCCTCGGTCTGGTACTCTCACATCAAGAAGGTTATGGCGTTGGGGTGTAATTCCCACAATTTGTTTCATTAAGCCCGTGCCATATCGTCAAAAGTAAGAGCGGCATAGCCAACAAATGTGTGAAGCTTCTCCTAATACGAGTCGTGCACACTCTTGACAATGTGAAAATGGATGATGCTGTTGATAGAATAAAGTGACAAAGTGATGCCCACAGCAAATTTCACCTAAGGGAGCATAAAAGTACCTAGAATGAGTTTGAAAAGGAGGAGCACTATAACCCCCGCAATGTTCAGGTTGAGTACTATCAGGGTCAATGCATGGTGGACATGTATCTCGCCAAGTATCCATCAGGACGTATCTGGGCATAGAACAATGAAATTTAGAAACTTCAAACTTTATACACTCATATCCATCATTACAATCCCTATCAAAAACAATGTAGATAAGATCATCTAAAAGAGAACACAATCCTGTAAAGGCATAAGGAACCACATTAGTAAAAGTGAGACTATTCAAACACTGATCTACCAAAGAGCTTCAAGTGTTAATGCCTTACCTTTGGTTTTGGGTATGTCCTTCTTAAGAGGTGGGAAGGTTAGCAATTGTCGAGGAATTTGAGCAAGATAAGAGGATTTAGGCAGTGAAGTGCTAGAATCTATGCTCAAAGGAGACTCATGTAAAGTTGGATTTGTCTTAGGGACACAAGTTGATGGTGGAATTGTGTAACAAGGAGAAATTGGGACAACTGGTGATTCAATACATGTTTGGAGAATGTCAACACAAGTAGATTTGTAGGTGCTATTACAACCACCTATCCTATCTTGAAGAGGTTGTGTTGATTTCCTTTGCTCCCACATGTTTGGAGAAGGTCAACACAAGTAGATTTATAGGTGCTATTACAACCACCTATCCTATCTTGAAGAGGTTGTGTTGATTTCCTTTGCTCCCACTGATATGAAAAACCAAGAGTGGCTTTTGGAATCTTATTGATACACTCTTTTGGCTCTAGCAAACCATAGCATTTGGGAAGCCAAAGTGCTGTTGCACCCTCATAATAGCCTTATGCTTTAAGAACATGCTTTGGGACCCAATGAGTAACAATCTGAGGTTTAGGCTTGGAAAAGATGCTTCTTAGGAGGTTTAGCAACTAGGCTAGATGGTACAAGTTTGTACGCATCTTTGGGTAGCCAAATTGAAAATTCCTTCTTGCCTGGCCTCCTTTGAGCAGTGACTAGAGTAGTTGGAACATGCCACTCATGGCCCTCATTTGAGGACTCATCAATTATCCACATCATTTGTCTTGGAGCTTGAAGAGCAGATGTTGAAAGTGGGTTGTGTAAGGTAGAACTACCACCCTTTTGACATGATACAACTCGTGGAGTAGCAGATCCCAAGATGCAATCAGAATCAATTTGCAATTTGTATTGTCTATTCTTCCAATCTAATGAACAATTGGTAGCACTTAACCACGATCGACCAAGAACAGCCTCTACCACTGCCTTGGACTTCCTAGCCACATAAAAGGGAACTGACATCTAGTGATCCTAAATGGACATCATAATGACACATTTTCCCTCTATAGGGTTATCTTCACCTGAGAAGCTTCGTAAGTCAATAGGAATGTGCACAAGTGTTGGTTTTCCCAAGGCTACCCATGTGTCAAATGAGAGAACATTATAATCTGCACCAGAGTCAATTAAGGCAGAGACAAAGTAGGTAGTCTCATGAAGATGTAGACACACGTGAATATTGAAAGGTTCGACATATTGTTCATCAGTAGCCAACTGTAAGGCTAACATAGAAGCCTTGCAACGCTCCTTGGCTTTTGCAACTCTAGCTTTAGCCTCTTCTTGAGCCTGACATTTAAGTAGGTCATGTGCTTCTTTCCGTGTGTGGGCAGCATGTATTTGTTGAAGCATGACTTCAGTTAATGGTTCATTGTATTTCTTGAGACGACTTCCATTAATGAAGTTAGGCATTTGCTCACCTTCTAGTGTCTCTAAACGCACTGCACCACTAGAAGTAAGCTCATTAATCACAAACAGTCCTAAGCCACATTTCTTGAGCTTTCGCTTATGCTTCTTAAGTGTGTACAAGAGCACAAGGTCCCCTTTTTTGAATCGGCCAGTTGTTACATTTCGATCATACCATTGCTTTTGTCTCCTCTTCTCGGCATACATCCCCATTACCGCCAATAAGCGGGTCTCATCCAGATTTTCCAATTCATCAATGCGTTGAGAAAGCTCATGACCACTCCAGTCCAATTGTTTAGCAACTCATAGAGTAGGTACAAGAAATTCAATGGGAAGAATTGCATCTAGCCCAAAAGCAAGCTCAAATGGGGTTGTGCCCACAGATGTTTTATAGGCTGTTCTATATGCCCAAAGAACTGAGTGCAACTTTTGCTCCCAATCAGTCCTATGTCCCTCAACAATCTTTGTGAGTGCTGTGCAGAGAATCTTGTTAGTACTCTCAGCTTGACCATTGGTCTGGGGATGATAGGGTGCAGAACGCTTGTGAATTACCATAAATTCTTGAAGTAAAAACTCTATGACCTCATTCACAAAGTGCACACCCTGATCACTAACGATTTCAATAGGTAAGCCATAGCGTGTAAACACGTACTCATACAAGAACTTGGCTGTGGTTCTAGCATCATTTTTTACTGTAGCCTTTGCTTCTACCCATTTGGTCAAATTGTCAGTTGACTATAATATATTCGGCATGCGTGTGACGAGCTGGAGGTTTAATGGGACCGACAAAATCAATACCCCATTTGGCAAACGCACGTGTGCTTAACATAGAATGGCATATTGTCCTTTGTGATGGGAGGTTTGGTCCTTTGACAATCGTCACAACGTTTCACATATTCTTCAGCATCCATTTGTAAGGTTGGCCACCAAAGCCCAGACCACCTACCCCCAACACCTGCATGTGCATGAGTCAAGATTTTCAAGTAGTCAGCTTCACATACACACATGCGCAAGTTGCCATCCTTGCCCCTCTTGTAGAGTTGGCCCTCTATCAGCATATAGTTGGCCACTTCAACTTCAATAGCATGCTTTCGATGTCTAGGAATTGTTCGATCACTATGACCATGCTTAAGATAGTCCACAATATGCTTTCGATGTTTAGGAATTGTTCGATCACAATATACTTACTCCAACTTGGTGTAGTTGAAATTTGGAATAATGTGACATTATGAATTGGTTGTTGAATATGACAAGAAGCACAGTTACGAACAAATTTTTCAGCATCCGCATGCATGGTAGGCCACCATTGCCCATCCTGAGTTATACGTCGCACACAAGTAGTAGTAGCTAATGCATGGATTCCACCAATACCCTCATGTGCCCATTCCAAGATCACCTCATATTGGTCAGGGTTAGGTATAAGCCGCAATACTCCATCATTACCCTGACGATATAATCTCCCTGAGATTAACTTGAATGGTCGCCATAGGTCCACATTAGGACTCGCTAGTTGTATCTGCCCACTTGTCAAAATTTCTAAGATGGGTTCAGACCATTTAGGAGCTGTCTCTACAAGGAAAAGTGTTGAATCTAACATATCATCATCCACACCCACACGAGCTTCTCCAGAGGTGATTCGAGACAAATGATCTGCCCTTAGATGAGTTGTTCCTTTTCAGACTGTCACTTCAAAATCAAACTCAAGAAGGATGACAAACCACCTCACAATCCTTCCAGTTGCACAAGGCTTATTCACCAAATATAGCAATGCTTGATGGTCCACAAAAAATATAAATTTGTTTGCCAAAAGGTAATGGCGAAACTTTTTCACTGCATATATCATTGACAAACCTTCTCTTTCTGTTGTGGTATAACTCTTCTCAGCATTGTTCAACTGTCGACTAGCATATGAGATTGGGAAATCCTTATTATGTTCTCCTGATTGAGCCAAAATACATCCAATTGCAAAGTTTGAAGTATCAATATGGACATGAAAGATTTGGTTCCAATCTGGTGCCCGTAAGATGGGTGCAGACACTAATGCTTGCTTCAACTTTTCAAAGGATTCCTCACACTCGTCAGTCCAATTAAACTTTACAAGAAGAGCATATAATGGTCTGGCTAGGATAGCGTACATGTAGATGAATCGACGATAATAGCCACAATGTCCCATGAATATTTGTACCCCTTTAGGGTTGATAGGCCGAGGTAATGAGACAATGACATCAATTTTATCCATATCTGTTGAAATCCCATTGCGAGAAACAATATGGCCCAAAATTTTCCCTTGTCTTACCATGAATTTGCACTTGTCAGGATTCAAGCATATACAATAAACTTAACACTTTTGAAACACAAGTCTGAGGTGTTCTATATGATCATCACGCTCTTGTGAGTGAACACATAAATCATCCATGAAGATCTCAAGAAATAGCCTAAGGTACTCCTTGAATACATGACTCATTAACCGCTGAAAGGTTGCAGGTGCATTTGTTAGACCAAATGGCATAACACGATAGGCAAAGATGCCATCTTCAGTAGCAAAGGCTGTCTTGTGTTGATCCTTTGGATCAATTGACACTTGATTATAACTGGAGAATCCATCCAAGAAACTATATGCCTTTTTCCCTGCAACTCGTTCCAAAACATGATCTGTGATTGGAAGTGGGTAATGATCACGTACAGTAGCTGCATTTACCTTCTTGAGGTTTACACATACTCGAAGTTTTTCATTTTTCTTGGGCACCACTATGATAGGGGAGACCCATTCAGTGTGTTCAATCTCATAGATAAATTCTGCCTCTAAGAGCTTGTCTATTTCTTCTTTTATCTTTCATGCAAAATTCTCATTGTAAGTATAAGGACGTTGCTTGGAAGGCTTTGCATCCTCTCGTAATGGAATTGTATGCTGACAAATGCTTGGATCAACACCTTTGAGGTCTTTATAACTACAAGCAAAAACATCGCGATACTCCTTTATTGTTTGAATTAATAACTTCTCCTCATCTAAGGACAAGTCTGTGGCAATCCACACATAGCGAGGCTCTTTTCCTGGCTCAGCGATATCAATTTTTTTTGCATCTTCTGGACCATCATATGAAACCCCTGGCATGCTTGGCTTTTGTCGCATGGGCTGTTGAAGAACAATCTTCCGATCTTGAAGAGTGTACTGTGTGAAGTTGGGGGGAACATTGAGACCTTGTTCTTGTCCACTTGAGTCGTCACTCATTGAAGACCATGCGGTTTTGAGCTCCCTTTTGCAATCTTGCATCAGAGTTTTTTGTTCAACCGTTATCTTTGCACTTCCGACACTCTCTTTTGAATCTGTTTGAGACTTGAGTTTTTGTTTTGGTCTCTTTGTTTTTTTGCGATTTTTGCTAACGGTTTTTAGCTTTTCTCCTGGTTGGAATCCATCGGATCGTTTTACTTGGTCTTTGATACTATCTTGTGCTTGGACATAGTATAGATATCCATTCTTTCCTGAGAAGTGAGGTGGTGGTCGAGAGTGTTTATTCTTAAACTCCTCGTCTTCTTTTTGTTTTCTCTCACATCGTTCCCTCTCATCTTGTTTATGGATTCTCTTATGGCTCTTACAGCATTTACGTTTAGGTCGGCTTCGAGGGATCTCTATTTGAACCTCCCTTCCTCTCAAGAGTAGGCATGCCTTTCCTAACTCTTCCTCGGGGATTATCACATCATCATCAAAATCAGATTCCCATCCATCTTCCTTATCAGCATCATTAGCAAATTCGAGTGTTAAATCCTCCACTGAGACTTCCTCTACATGCAGTGCTGTTGTGGATGCATCTCCATAGTACAAATCATCTAGAAGGTCACGTGGTTGTACCATTCGTATAGTAATAATGTCATATCCATCTGAGTCACAAAATCGAATTGGCTTAGATAAAGCACATGTTGATAATGTTGCAAGGACATGACTCCATTCTAGGGGATCAATTAAGTGCTTAGGGAAGGGTTGTGGAATGTATGCCTCATCTGATACACTTCGATTACCCTTAAGTCTGTCAGTGTTGAAATCCTTACATGAGGCTCCACACATCCACAGATCTTCTCGCCCATCTGACAATGTAACTCTTGAGCCCTCAGATGAAGCAAAATCAAACTCATCTATTGGAGACCTTTTTACATCACGATATGAGTGATTCTTTAGGTTGACCCTTGTGATGACAGAATCATGTTGGAGGTACAAATAATTGTATCCCCAATCTTGAATCATTTGAAATTGTTGCATGAATGGTCTACCCAATATCACTTCATATTTTGAATGTTTTCCAAAATCCACTACTGCAAATGTGTGCTCATATTCAATCCCACATGTGGTGACCAATATGTTCTCTAGCAGCCCAATGGGATGTTCTAAGCTTTCATCTGCTAGCTGCAAGCGCATTCTGGTACTCCTAATAGTAGCTGGTTTGCCCCACTTTTCCCAAATGGTCCTTGTCACAATGCCCACTCCTGCACCACTGTCAAGTATTGCAGTTGAAGCTACTTTTCGCACTTTTAATGGGAGGGTAGCATTTCCCTGATCGTCCTCACAAAATTTTCCTACTTTGTTGATAGGAACTGGCATAACATGCTTTGTCTCAGGGTGTATAGTACATTGATGGTGACCCTTTTGTAGCAATACCTACTCTGACAAATATGTGGCAATATCATTCCACAACTCAGGTCGAAGCTTTATCAAATCAAGCAAAGGTAAGGTACAAGCCACTGGTGCTGACAAAATAGCTTGCACGATACCCATATCCATCTTCTTTGTCAACCTTCTATGCATGGAGGGTATCCTCAAGGTTCGAGAACAGTTCTCATATTCTCCCAAATAAGATGGTAAGGTTTTCATTGTATGCATACTTCTAGGAGAAACAATTGTTTGAACTTCCTCCTGGATGCTTGGGCGTCTAAAGTTGTTTTCTGTGCCCCTGGTAAAATCCACCTCAGAGAATGGAGGAGAAATAATAGAGGACATATTCTCATTAACTTTCTCATGAACTGCTGTCCACATCTCGTTTGCCATGTCCTCATTAGCATCAATAACTTCATCATTGCATGGGAAGGCAAGACTAGGTGGTGGCAGAATGCCTTCTTTCAATGGGGTGTCAATTGGTGCAGACTTCTCGCTATGAGCTTGTGAGATCAGTTCACTTTTCATTTCCCAACTTGATGACACTTCTGGTATGGTTTCTAATGTTGGCTTAAGAGAGGTGGGGCCCCGAGGGATAGGAGGAGGTGGGCCCTCAAGTATTGATTGACCTTCCCTAATGAGTTGCTGATGTACAGCTAGATTGATCTTCTCCTCACGAGGGTTTGGGTATTCTTGAAGCTTCTTGGGTAGCTCAGATAAAGCTGCAATGCGACTTCTATGAGCATCAATGATGGCATCTAGAGTCTCGTTCACCTTATCCACAAAAACAGAACCCCCTGAACTATCCTCGGTTGTACTAGCCTCATCTTGTTTAGCACTAGGCCCAGGTTGAGGTTGATGCTCCTCATGCACTTCTTGGGATGTAAAAGCTTGATCCTTCATGTTTTGTTTAGAGACTTCTTGAGAACTAGTGGATGCACTCTTAGTTTGCTTGTTGCGGTTCTTTTTCCTCCTAGTGGTCCTTTTTCTATTGGAATGTAGGGTCTTGTCCACTAGATTTGCCTTTGCATCCCTAGTTCGAGGTGTCTCATCAGTCTGCATTTCAGCATTTTGTGTCTGTGATCTAGTCATGACTCTAAGTGGCACGACATCCTCATTCTCTGATGAAGGTGGTGATGGAACTACCTCTACAAAGTTGAGTGAGAGCTTTGGTTGAGAGGTAGTTTCCTTATGTGGTTTCAGCAAACAATCCTTTGGAAAGTGTTCTACACAACACCCTAGACAATATCTTTCAATTGGTGGAAACTATGGTACTGTTGTATTGGATCGAGCTGCTTGCCTTGGGCGATGTGGACAATCACGAGCCCAATGGGGTTCTCCGCACTCATAACAGGGGCCCATTAGTTTGGCTTCTACTTTCCTTTGCTGCCATTGACCTGAGGGGCCTGGAGTCCTAGGTTGGTAGTCGCCTAGCAACATCAAAGAATTTTGTTCCCCTGGTGAGGTTCCAGTGCTTAGCTTGGATATGCAGGATTTTCAAGGAGATTTTCCTTGGATGAATATGATGCATATTCCTCCTCCACATAGCTTGGGTTTACCAAGTCTCTACACATATTTGAATTGTCGTAGTCAACAAACCTCACAGGAGCAGTCCTAGGAGCAGGAGGTTGAGCTCCAAGTACAGGTCGTGCTTGCTCTTGTGCCATTGGTGGCTTACGTTCAAAATTAGTATACTGTTGATGCATTTGTGGAGCCACTGCACCCCTTTGTTGCTCACGCTCTTGTCTCATTCTTGCAATGCGAGTACATTCCTGTGTGGTGTGGGTAAAATTCCAAGCACAGGCATGGCACCACTTCTTTGTGGGTTGGTTTGTGACTAGAGGAGAAAAGGTATTACATTCTTTGGTTTTATGGTTATCGCCACACGCTCCACACAGATGAGGACCTGTAGGTAGTACACTCCTCATTCGCTGCTGCTGCTGTTGTTGTGGTTGCATGGGTGGGCGATAGGTTTGTCCCAATATCCTTAGTACTAGGTTAGCTATGTGGTCTGGATTTACTAGCATGCTAGACCTTGAACTTTGGTCATCACCCCACTGATCTCTAGGTTTCACCTTAGGGCCAGTACCATCTTGGAAATTGAAGTTATCTATGAAATCCACAGCATCATGGCAACACTCATTGAAATCTGTATGCTTCTTTGCATAGAGATGTGTGTGCAGTGTTGAATTTTTGAGTCCTTTTAAGAAGAGAGAAATTAATCGACTCTGGGTGGGCTTCTCATCTTCTGCGCAACGATTAATGTACTGCTTCATCCTATTTACACAGTCTCTAACACTCTCAATCTCGCCTTGCTTGAAAGAGTAGATGTTTGCTACCGTGTCATGTTGAATCCCCATCAAGGAAAAAGCAGCAATGAATCTCTCTTCCAAAACTCATAAAGAAGATTTGTCTGAAGCCTCTAGTGCCTGAAACCAAGCAAGGGCCTTTCCCTTAAGAGTGAGCCCAAATCCTTCAATTTGTGTATACTTGTCAGTCACTTGCTCAACTCGAACTGCTTGCCTAAATGCTGCTACATGGTCATATGGATCTCCCGACCCTTCGTACTTCTTTACCAGTTTCTGAAGAGTTGATGGCCTTACTTGCTTGAATACTCATCATAGGGCCTACGGCCTCTCACTCTCAGTGGGAACTGTTCCTCTCTTTGGTAAGATGGTCCACATGCATCCCAAATTGGTGTGGGTCCCCTATTACCTGCCTCACCAACCTCCTCCAAAGATCTTGTTACCCGCATTTCAGGAGGTGCATTTATGGGAGGCCGAGTTGGCTACCCTACCCTCCGCGATTGTCATAGTGAGAGAAACGTTGTTGTGGTGTGATCTGTGGTCGCACTTTTGGTGTAGGAACACACACACACTACAAGCATGCAGCATACACAAGAGAAAGAAAGAAGCATTCAACTAATCATAGATTAATCTACTTCAATGATGCTAAAATAGATTAAGAGAATGAAGTGGAGCTATACTCATTGGAGCTTCATGCTCATTAGAGTACAATAGAGAGAGAGTTAGAGAGCTGCCATAGCTTGAGAGCTCAAGAGCTTTACTCAATAGCTTATTTGAGAATGGCAAAAAACGTCCACTTTCTTTAGCTAACCTCTCTTTTGTAGAGATGTCACTAACCCTAACCCTAGGCCTCTTTCACACATGGGCGGACAACCCCATAAGTGAGCCTTGCTTAATACACTTAGAACTCTCATTTAAAACCCACATTGGCCTAAAACGATTTACATTGCACTTCGGCACAAAAATATGGAAAAATTATGTGCGTCTTTATGTTCCCATGGCTACAATCCCGCTCTCTAGCATTAATTGCTTCCGGCCTCCTTCCATAATCCGTGTTCCCGTGAGTGTTCTCGTGGAACAGATACGATGTCATTGGTCGGGCTATGCATGTCAGATACTTCCACAGTTTTAACTTTCTTCTTAATATCTTTGTTCATTCTAGAAATACGTCATTCAATCTTTCTTTGAAAGTTGTCCTGATGCTCTCGTTCTTGATTCAAAACAATGTGGAGTGGTATGATTCTCGCTTTGTGTGCGAGAGGCCGCGAGTTCGATTCTCGCAACGTCCCCCCCCATTACCCTCCTCAAACTGTCCGAATGGTGTAGTTGGTTATCACCCTAGTCTCACACACTAGAGGTCTCCGGTTCGACTTTGGGTTCGGACACGTACAAATTATTGGAGATTGCACCCAACCTTGTGTATTTGATATAATTTATGAGTTTTTGATTATTCTCTTCAAGAAGATTAAAGGGTCCCGTGACAGAAAGTGTAAGAGAGGATTGGTGTCTTGAGAGACTAGCATGTTCTCTTCTCTCTTAAGACTTCGAAGCTCTACATAGACAATTCTTTACAGTGACAACGGGAGTCAACACGATTGCCTCTTCTCCAAGATGGTAGGTGAGCATCCAAGTTTCCCATGATAGGTAGTCCTGTGCTAGTAGTGCGGTGTATTTGGGGCTTTCCATTGGCACCATTGTCAAGGAACACGGTTGCTTTGCCTTAGTGTTGTTTGATTAGACTGTTGTGTGAAGCTTGTATTTCTTGTTGAAAGATTGGTGTTGGTTGCATGTGTTGTTGCATTCTTGATCAAGATCCGGTGCAAGGTTTGATAAAGGAGGACTAGAAAGGATTTTTTATTAAATTTGTTGTGGTTTTTATGATTTTTGCTTAATTATTGTTAGTTTTAGTCAATGTATGATTTTGCTTGAGACTTTGTACATTAATTGTGTGTGTGAGTGATAGTTGGATTTTAATCATTAGTTTTTTAGTTTTATCAAGAAGTAGTAGGAAATTGTGGCATTAGGTAGTGCATTAAACCATTTAAAAAATAGAAAAAAAGGATAAAGAAAAGGGAAGGAGGAAGAGATGGAGTGTTAGTGATTTTGATTGAGAAAAGAGAGAAAGGATCGCTGCACGGCTGACCTCATGGATCGCACCTCACCACCTCACGGATCGCACCTCACTGATCCCATCTCATGGATCGCTGTACTGACCTCACAAATCACCTCACGATCCCAGCTCATGGGTCGCCCAACTGACCTCACAATCCCACCTCATAGATCATTGATCAACCTCACTGATTGTACATCAACATATCGCCTCATGATCCACCTCTTTGATCACCACAAGCTCACTTCACGATCCGACACACCTCACAATCTACATTGTTAGATCACAGCTCACACTAGGCACGTGTGCACACACATAAAAGGAAAATCACAAAAATATTGGGGAAAATACTAGAAAAGCTGTATGGACCTTTATGGCACTTGGAGAAGGAACTCTAATTCTCAATCACAAAAATTAGAGCATAACATATACTTGCACAAATTAAAAGAATAAAACTTAATAAATAAAATTAAATAAATAATGTGAGATGGAGAATAGAGTAGAGGTCACTTTCGACACAAGATTGGGTTGAATCTCCCCTAGGATGAGTGTGGCCCTTGTACCACTCACCCATATTTATATGTATTACCACACTTGACCTCTCTATGAGTACAAGTTTCCATCTTGTAACCTAATGTACTTAAGTCAAGCTTGATTGTCATTAGGATTATCATTATGTTTTTAATTAGGCTACACCCACCATAGGATTAGTGTTCTTTAATTATAATAATTAGTGTTAAGTACACCATAATCATTAGTATTCTTTAATCATAATAATTAGTGTTAAGCACACCATATCCATGAAGGCTTGAAGGTGCCATGTTTAATTTGTAACATACAAGCTCACTAGCATGTATTAGAGAAGAAGAATAGAGAGAGGATTAGTACAAGATCAAGACTCTATTGCACAATGGTGTGTTGCATTATGAGAGAAATTGACTTATGTACAAGGCCATTAATTGTTCACATAAACTTAAAGTATGGCCAATCGAGTGCCTAAGGCTTATAAGTGGCTTATTTCTTATACAATTCTTAATCTCATATTATATGCATGAAGTTTACTCACAAATAATCCATTCTATTTTGTTGTTACATGCTCTTGGAGAGCGGAATCGCCATAAATATTCTATTTAACCATTTTTAGGTGCCCGTCCAAGTTACAGATTTGGACATCGTTTCTTCATAGATTGAGCATACATGATTGTGGTATCACCATCTTTGCTATTTGATGTAGAATTATGGTGATAACTCTTGTTAACTCAAAAATGGTTTAACAACCCCCCCTTCTTGTTTGTCAACGGGTCACATTCTCGTGATCGAGTAGGACTTTGTTCTAGGTAGATTTGAGAAGTTGTTTTGTTGATTCTTATGTATTCAATGGTCATCATTCCTTTGATGGAAGGACTATGTTGTTGTATGAATATTTAATGGTCGTTATTCCTCTGATGGAAGGGATGGGAAAGGCTAGTTAGTAATGAGGAGTTAGTAAAACAGTGGGTTGGGGATTTTTTTTGGGCAACCATAAGCACATTTACATTGATTATTTCAAGTTAATAGTAGTTCTAAGGTTAGTTAGCAATAGAGAAGAAGCGGTGGGGGGTCTAGAGGAATGTTAACATAATCATTAGAAAGAGAGAGTGAATCTCAATTCCTCATTTGATACATTGAAGCAATGCAAATGTAGCTTCCTTATTGTTGCTTTCCCTATTGTTGCAAGACTTTGTCAAATGATCTTGAAGTGGACCTGCCTTGTTTTCTTCATTCCATGTGCTCTTTATATGTTAACGATTAAATATATTTTATGCTCTTATAAGCAGATGTACAATGAGTGCATTAGAGTGACTCTTGGTAGGTTGCTATTAAAGTCAAAATCATTAGAGGCATGAAATAATTCTTTTGACTTGCAAGGTTAATTGAAAAGATCTTCATATGCTTGAGATAATTGGTGGATTTCATGGTGAAGATATTATTAAAATGCTTCGTGGTGGTGACTAGCTGAATGGGTCACCTAGGATAACCAATTTACTGGCACCTATAAAGAGAAATCCATGCGATGGGTCATACCACTAACCAAGCTTTCCCTCACCCATCCAAAGATGTACCTAGAAGAATGTTGTTAATGAGGCTATGGTGCAGATAAACTTGTTCAAAATATTCCATAGTGGTTCAACACATATTACACCTGCGATTAACACATACTCCACCACTCAATTATTTCCTACATCCAAAAATAATATTAGTCAGTGCACACAGTTGATTAAACACATTAAACTTGACCATATCACACAAGCGCACATAACTAATTAAACACATTAGTCATGGTAAATGATATAAATAAAAGGTGCATCCAAATAAAATATCCTGAAATAAAATAGTGGGCATCCCAATTGAGGTATTGAGAGATCAAAGGAAGCTGACACTAATGTGACTTGAAATCCACATCAAAGGAAGCTGACACTTTTGTGATTTGAAATTAATAAAGCTAAACCCTTAACCTACTGTATCCCCCACTAAAGGGTATGGTACATTTGATGGTTGTATCCCCGTGGCATAAGCTTTGACTTGGAGGGGAGTGGTTGGGTCGAACACGGTTATTTGCATAAGAGCTTGTCTCATAAGATGTGGTTTCAAAAGGGGATTCTTGATCATTATGATCTCTGCACATACTCTGGACCTGGGAGATCAAGAATTGGGTCGACAGTAGAACCCGTTATGTCTTGTTCATGGTGTATAGGCTTGACCTCGGCCTCTGGTGGCTAGTTGTCTTGTCGGGGGCTTGTCGGGGGCTAAAGGCTTAGTGGGAAAATCAAAAGAGGAGTTTGGGAAATCTCTCTTGGTTAATGGAGGGTAATTGTCATCCTTATTTTTATTATCTTAAAGAGTAGATAAGTAAGAGGTTATAGGACAATGTAAGTACTTCTACTAATGTAAGTACTTATATTTAAGATTGGTTATGAGAGTAGGTATTCTAAGTTAGCATGAGATCACCCATGCACATTGTGGTGGGTTAGTAAACAAAGAAATTAAGAATGAAGAGATTGTGGGTTAGTAAACAAAGAAATTAAGAATGAAGAGATTGTGGGTTTAATCCACGAGGTGCAAAGCCTATATGTCATTTCCTTTAATACCCTCTCCTACAATGCAATGGAGCCTAAAAAGGAAGAAGCTAGCATTAGCTCAATGGCAGCAATGGGTTCTCTATTTAGATAGCTAAACCTTTTTGTAATCCTTATCTTTTTGTTAATAATACTGACTGAATTTCTTCGTGGAGATCTCTATGTATACATTGTTATCATTAATTATCTTTGGGTTACATCATCATTGAGTGTGAGAGCAAGATGGTGAATTTTTGTATGCTGCCTAAAAAATGATATTAACGTGTGCTTTGTTTTGGCAAAATGTGTAGGGTGAATTCTATTGGGAATTATGTTGATAAACTTTGCTATGGACAAGCTTGATATATAGTGTTATCTAAAGAGATTATTTTAGTGGCTTTTTATGATTATGCATGGAATTACGATCAACCTTAGAAATTAAGGTGTTGATAGAGATATAATGTGTTTAACACGTAAATTAATAGCCTTCTTGTAATTGCAAGCTATCAGTTTGTGCATTGAACTTACATCTGATTGATGTGATACTTAGCAAATAGTTGTGTTGTTGCTCTATGTGCTATTACGTAACTTGTTAGCTTTCTTTGAGAGAGAAGGATAAGAACTTCAAAAATAGCTAAACAAAACCTAGCTTGGCATACCATGTTTAACCACCCAACCATTATATACAAGTGACCCCGGACATCCGGTGTGTACCTTGCCAGTGGCCACACACCATACTCCTCTTTGGAATAGGTAATGGATGTAATAATATAGGTGACTTCACATGCTAGAATTTAGTAACCTGACACTATAACCAATATGTCACATAATGATTCACATGGTTCTTTAACTGTGGCCACTAGTAGAAATGTTTAATGAGCTCAATGGTTTTCTTAATTCTCAGGGGTCTAGCACATGGACTATCGAGACATGATCATGTTACTAATACCCTCAAATTATTCGAGTCTGGAACATTTATCTTGCCATTCCTCTTGCGAATTCCATTCTCAATGGTAAATCTACATTTACCAAACAATAAATCAGATGGGGTTGATTCCTCATCTACTTGGCTAGCTTTATTCCATAATGATTGAACATACGGATCCATCATTTGCGCTTTACATATTCTATGAATGAACTCATTCTCGACTATATTGAAACTCATCTGATACATTATATGAGACAATGCATCGGTAACAAAATTCTCTTTTCCTTGTTTATACAAGATTTTCATGTGAAACTCTTCCATAAATTTGGCCCATCTTGCTTAATAGAATACTTAAATCCAGCTGGTTACAAGAATACTTAACTGTATCATGATCTGTGTATACCTTAAACTCAGCTCCATAAAAGTAATGCCTTCACACCTTGAGTGCATGTATAAGTGCATACAATACAATTGAAGGCAAGCACTTGATGTGCCTCCTCCTCTCTAGCTCCTGCCACAAGTCTCCTGCATCGCTCCCATAAATAGTAGCCAGCTTGCACACTCCATAGCCACTAGTGTCTTGTCTTCTCCTCTAATGTACGGATGGGATCTACGGAAGTCGATGCTCCTGATGATGACCCTGCAATGTCAGTGTGCAGTCTGGGGTAAGCTATCTCCTCCATACCCTATGCAACCTCCTATGGTAGAACTACTGGCTCAAAAAAATTTGGAGGTATGGTGGCTGCATCATGGCTTTCTTGCTACAAGATAGTGAGTAAGTCCTCATGGAGTAGTGTGAAACACTGGAGCTCTAGTGTTGGGGTTGATGTGAAGATCGCCAAGGTAGAGATCATTAGTCCCTAATACATGATGGTAGGTGGTCTCATCGATGGTGTAGTGATAAACTAGGCATGATGCCACACAGATAAGTGATCCTAGAATACATGCTAAGTGGAATATTTGGCCACATCCTAGAGTGTAACCACCACCATGGCGTAGGTGGTCTCATCGATGGTGTAGTGATAAACTAGGCATGATGCCACACAGATAAGTGATCCTAGAATACATGCTAAGTGGAATATTTGGCCACATCCTAGAGTGTAACCACCACCATGGCGTACATGCAAAGAATACATGTAGCACCATGAAAGAAGCATGCTCATGGGAAGACACCTTGGGATCTTAGAGGATACAAAGACATTCCTCGCTGAGTGCCCCACCGATGTGGCTGGCTGCATCTATTGATAGAAGTGCTCTGCACAATGCTCGGCGGTGGTGGGAGGAAGCCTAGTGGCCTGCTCCAAAAGGTCTCTCCTGCTCTGCCTTGGGAGAATCCTCCCTCTTGACACCTTGGGAGAATCCTAACATGCTACATGCTATATCCAACTAATATATCACATAATAATCCACATATAGAAGAGGTATACTTTATTCTTATGCTAGCATATCACATAATAATCCATGTATAGAAGAGGTATATACTTTATTCTTATGCACCTTGTCAAGACATTGTAGGGCCAAAATGGGGCCCAAGTTGAGCCCAAAAATAGCCATGGTTATTTATGGGCTGAGGAAAGTGGCACCAACTATAATTGTAGACCTACTCAATCATGTTGTCATAGCCATCATATAAGCCTACTCAATCATGTTGTCATAACTATGATTGTAGACCTCCTCAATCATGTTGTCATAGCCACCATATAAGCCTATATAGTCCTTCTATACATAGTTCATTACTCGTAGCTATAGTTCATCACCCCTAAAGCCTCTTTCATAGGAGCACATGGATGTGGAGTTTTTTGGCCATCTATTGCTATATCAAATTAGTAATGTACAACTTTGTTCTTTATCTTTTTTATTGTGTAATTAAAAGTGTGTAATTAAAAGATCCTACTTCTTATTGTGTAATTAAAAGATCCATCTATTGCTATATCAAATTAGTAATGTACAACTTTGTTCTTTATCTTTTTTATTGTGTAATTAAAAGTGTGTAATTAAAAGATCCTACTTCTTATTGTTCTCTATCTTTTTTATTATGCAATTAAGTTTTGTGTTATAAAAGATTTCTTATGATATCCTCTTATAGTTAGGTCATAGTGTTTGATTAAGGTGTTAAAAATGTTAATCATGCTATCCTCTTATAGTTTGGTCTTAGTGCTTAATCAAGGCAGGGTGTTAAAAGTGTTAATCGAACACCTCCTAAAAGAAAAGTGACATGTGGCAAAAATAAACAAGATAATAATCACATATGATAAGCAAACGACGAAGGCTATGTGGAAAAGTATAAAGGGAAGAAGAGTAGATGTCATCAATGTTCATGCCCCTTTGCATCGTTTAGAAAGGTGTGCCTCATGAAGGCTTCGTGATTATTTCATAAAATAATCATTACTTGTGATTATACAAAATGGTAAAAATGCTTACTCTTGAGTCTACGAACCATTCATCTAGTCATCACTCTAGTGTGCCATAGAAGACAATTACATTGAAATTTCATTGAGCTTGTTAATCACTCAATAGATGCATAATTTTATTGGGGTATTTTTTCTAGTTCTTACATTATCTCTCCTTTTACATCAATCTCTATAAAGAGGGCCATTTCTACTCCTAACAACTGCACATAAGATTTGTATTTTATTGAAAAACTAAGATGTGTTACCATAATTAGCCTAGAATCTTAACACTATGTTCATCTACCTCAAGGTTAGTCTAGATCCAATTCCACACAAGGCATCCTTAACAGCAGTAAGTTATGAGCCCTCCTCATGGTAATATAGGACTTTGGTGCTTTTTTTATCGTTATAAATATGAGGTACTTGTCTCGCTCTTTAAATAGCCAACTCCTTATGTGTGCCATTTCCTTAGCCTATGGGACATTAACCTAGGTCCATGTTAATAACTCCCCTCTTAAATATCATACACAATAAATGTACCAATATAATAAGCCAAGAACTATCATTCATGTGCCATTTGATCAAGATTACAAGTTGTATTGACCCACCTATAAAAGGGAATAAAAGCATTTCGACCATAGCAATTGCACATAAGATTTGTATTTGATTGAAACTAAGATGTGTTACCAGCATAGAATCTTAACAATGTGTTCCTCTACCTCAAGGCTTGTCTAAATCCAGATTCACATAAGGCGTGCTTAACAACACTAAGTTATTAGCCCTCCTCATGGTAATAGAGGACTTTGCTGCTATTTTTATCCTTACACATATGAGATAATTGTCTAGCTCTCTAAAAATCCAATTGCTTATGTGTGCCATTTCCTTAGCCAAGGGATATCAATCTATGTCCATGCCAATAACTCCCCTCCTAGATGTCATACTAAATAAATGCACCAATATAATAAGCCAAGAACTATTAAGTCATGAGCCCTTTGATCAAGATGACAAGTTGTCCTATCCCACCTAAAAGGGAATAAAAGCATTATACTTGGTTGATCAATTGAATATTTTTTAAATCAATTCTTAATAGCTTAATCTTTTTGCTTTTGAGAAATTTTGGATTGTAAGATTTATTGGTCTTAGAGACAACTTAGCCACTTTGAGAATTATTCTTAATGTTACACTATTTTACCAGTTAGTTTTTATATGGAATAATTTTAGGTACGCATTTACTATTTATTTCTCATAATAGTAGTGAATGTAAGGACTCATAATATTTTCCAACCTTCATAAAAAGAATTAGTGACACCAAGGCCTCCCTAATACCATGTGTGCACATACATTAAATCCACCAACGCTATCATTGGGACCACATTAAATGCACCAACACTATCATTGGGACCACTTAACAATAAATGAATTGGTGACACTTCAATGCCTTCCTTATAACATGTGTGCACATACATTGAATCCACTAGCACTATCATTGGGACCACTCAACAATAACCCTAATAGTAAGCACCAAAGCTTAACCATCATGAGTGATTCCGGTTTTTATGTTTCCTATCTACTTCTATATAATTGGAATTCACTAGTGAACTACAATAGATGTTTTAAATAGGATTATCTTAATATTGGGTGGATATGCAAAGCAAAAGAAATGTCAAGTGCTAGTATAAGCACTAAAATGCATTTGCTTGTGATTGTTTGCATGTTGTTAATTCTTATATGTGCCAATTAATAGGGTTTTGTTAGCCTGGCCAACACATTTCTTAAACAGCCACCATTACTGATGATGATACTTTGTATTGGTCATTACTAGTAGGCTTAACTGATGGTCACTAAGACCATTATAAATATCTAAACTTACTCATAGAGCTATTGTTGGTGAAACAAGTAAACAAATATGGAAGGGGGGGGATTGGGCTCCACTTTAACCTAAACCGTACTTTAAGAATTACTATAATAATACATTCATAGCAAGTAATTATAAAGATTTTGCAATTGAAATAAATAATTACTATAATAACGCATTCAGAGTGAGTAATTATAAATATTTTGGAATTGAAATAAAGACATGCAAAGATATACAAGAAGGCAAATAAAACTCAATCTTTATGCCATACCAAAATAAAACCATGACTAAAAAATAGTATATAATCTTTATGCCATACCAAAATAAAACCATCACCCAACCTTGTGAAAAATACTATTATACATTATAGTCTTCATTATCCCTGCAATCCTCATTATCATCCCCTTTTTTAAATTTTATCAAGAATGGCTTAACCTATGCATACTTCATTTTGACAAATGCAAAGTAAATTTACACATATGTCAAGCTCTTAGAAAATGCAAAAGGTGCAAACTTTACTAAAGAAATCAACAAATGCAAAATGTAAGCTCAAGCACATGTCAACTCCTTGTGGACGAATTGCAAAAAAAAAAACAAACTCAATTTTCCCTTCTTTCCAAAGGTACCATCACATTTCTTAGGTTTCCTTTCTTTTCTATAGTAAAGTGTTAATTTTATTTTATTTCCTAAAAGTTTGATGGCTTTGGGGAGCTTAAACAAAACAAAAACTTCACTAAATCTTTTTTAATAAGCGTAAAGCAAGCTCAACACATGTCAACTCCTTAATGATTTCCTTCCTTTTTTGTTTTCTAGCTCCCTTAAGGGGAAATTATGAAGCTTGTCTTGTGGATTGGTAATATTTTTCTACAAAATACATTCTATAAAGTAAGGAAAAAAATGATCTATGCAAAATATACAACATGTGATCAAATAATTTATTGATCATTTGAGTCCCACTCAATAAAATTGTAAGGATACAGGTACAAAAAGTGACAAGAGGTGAGAAAAAAGAGGACAATGACTAGTCTCTTTTTATTTTCCTAAAGAAGCCAAAAAAAAAGTGACAAGAGGTGAGAAAAAAGAGGACAATGACTAGTCTCTTTTTATTTTCCTAAAGGAGCCAAAAAGATCTTACATTGCTTGTAGAAAAATGTACACTCCACCTTGTCTTGCATCATTCAATTATTTAGGCTTTTTGAGTTTATTTCAAATGCTTATAGCTAGGCTCTTAACACTTCACGTACCAAATTCTCCTTTTAAAACTAAAGAAGACCTACCTTTGTTTTCTAGTGACCATCATAGTGGCACACAAGCTTACTTTTTGATAGGCATCATGCTTGTTTTTTTGGGTATTTTGGTCGTTATATATAGCCATATGGTTATTTTGAATGACAATTTAAAAAAAAAGGGTAAATTGTGAAAAACTAGGCATTATTTCTATAAACCTGCCATTGTGAAGGGTGACCGACTCACCACATATTAAACTAAGTGGGTAAGAAACTAAAAGGGAAAAACATCAAAAGAGGCTAGCAAACGACAATGGAGTAAGGAAAGAGGCTGTGGTTGAATCAGCAGCTTTTGAGTGTGGAGGATTGTGGAATTCTCGTGGACCGACTGTACAACCAGAGCTTTCTTTCTCATGGCTATTCATTTTCACTTCTATTTTTTGAAGGCACCAGAATTGTTGTAGTATGCAGCACGCAAACAGATGCAAGGTCTTGACAACGGTAAGGCAGGCATTCGCGAGACTGAGTCGACATAGTAGAAGCAGTGCTTTACGGGCAACCTTAATCCAGCAGCTATCATGAAAGGCGCTTTACCTCTGTCAAGACTGTGCACCTGTTTAATGCGAGACACACACCCCTCCCCATGGTGGTGGTGATGCTGCTGCACCACCATGGTGGTGGTGGTGATACTGCTGCTGCTTGAGGTTATACATGGTGGTGGTGGTGCGCCTCCATGGTGTTGCTGCTTGAGGTTATACATGGTGGTGCTGCTGCTTGAGGTTATACATGGTGGTGCTGCTGCGCCTCCATGGTGTTGCCGCTGCTTGAGGTTATTCATGGTGGTGGTGCTACTGCTTGCTGTTTGAGGTTATCCATCTATCATCACCTCCATGATGGTGCTGCTGCTTGCTGCTTGAGGTTATCCAGGGTGGTGGTGGGGTGGTGGTGCTGCTTGCTGCTTGAGGTTATCCATCTATCATCACCTCCATGGTGGTGGTGCTGCTTGCTGCTTGAGGTTATTCATCTATCATCACCTCCATGGTGGTGGTGGTAGTGCTGCTGCACTGCATCGTACTGAGGTTATCCATTTATCAACGTTCCCCCCCCCCGCGCCCCCCCTCCTCTTCCACCCACAATAATAGTTAGGATGTCACACACTTTCAAAAGCCTCTTGTTTACCTTTATTGTGGAAAGATTACAGCTGCATCTTTGTCACTAATCCTCGAGTTAACTTTATTATGAAGCTGATCAGCTAAGATTAAGGCCACATGTTTGTTACTAATCCTCAAGTTTATGAAGTTATACATGCTAGATAACTTCCCCTTTTTTTTGGCCATTCAATAGCAAACAAGTTCTCAATTATGCTGTCCTCAGAGTTATGGGTAGGATGCCCTTCCATGACTTCAGAGTCAGAGGACGAGTCACTAGCCGCTATTCGTGGATCTTGCGTTGCACTTCCTTCGGTTCCAACTGAAGGCCAAGATGCTAACGTGGAGGGACGATGTGAGCCTGCGTAAACTGAAACGCTTTCTAGTTGCTCAGACTCTAGCACCCGACCAGAGCATAGATGCATGTGACATGGGTATCCTACGGGGGTTGGTAACTACCCTTGAAGCCCACACAAGTGGTTTCTTAGGTGTTTCGCACCCCGTTTTTACTTGTTTTTGTCTTGTTTTCAACCCGTTTTTACCCCCTTACTTATGGTCGAAACTGGACTAAGGCGTGTGATAGCTCAAGACGAGCATATCGTTCAAGGGGTCCTAGCGTGCTTTACAGCACAGTGTTCACCTATCCGGAGCTCTCGTGGCCCTTAAAACACTCTATTTGTGCCTGTGGGGGAAAAGGTGAAGGCTTTGTCCCACATGCCCACTCCACTCCTTGGGGAGTAGACTATATAAAGAGCTTCACTCCCCTTAAGCTTTCACTTGAGAGAAAGCTATGGAGGCTCACTCTCCTCTATATATATATCAAAAGACCGAGGCCGGGGTCGGGATCAATTAGGGGTTTTTTCTTTTTCAATTTTTTTCAATAAAAATTTTCTTTCCACGTGGGTTGGGTTGACTTTTTTTTCTTGCTTTTTGTTTTTTTCTTTTTCTTTTTGCTTTTTTTTTCTGCTTAAAAAATGTTTCTAGAGAGAAATAGCCCTAACTAACTTACTAACTTACTGCTCTAACAGCTAACACACAGAACTGAAATGTGCATAAAATGAAGACAACAGAACAGAAAAAGACTGAAGAAAACACACAAACATGCCTCTCTTTGCCTTTCCTGCAGGATAAAATAGACTTCAAACAACAGCCCGAGCTGCATCTGGAGCTTGGTGCAGGGCAATTCCCCGACAGTGGCACCAAAAATGTGCGCTTTTGTTGCACGTGTCGGAGCTAGGGACTTGCCAAGCACCGTGTGCGAGCCACGAATGGCTTGCAAGCACACAACCAAGAAACCAGCAAGCTCAAAATAGGGAGCAATGGTGTGTCACTCACCGCTTGCCGTCCTCGTGATGAAGGATTCTCGCGCCGCGATGAAGAAGGAGCCGCCGTCGCAGCCGTGCCGCCATGTAATGCTCGATCGCTACACTCTCTCTCTCTCTCTCTCACACACACACACGCACACACACGCGCGCGCGCGCGCGCTCGAGAAGGAGATGGAGAAGATGAAGCAAGAGCACTCCTTGTATTCAACACTTACAGAATGAGAGGTTTTAGGTTACATTTGACTTTTATATGTGACCTGGCCGTTCACACATGCGCGCCCACGCATGGTCGACCGATCCTAACCCTCATCCTGATGAAATTCGAGGTGCGCCTCTCATCGACGATCACCCAATCCCCTTACCCTTTACATGTGGTGCCGACAAGCCCGGCCCATGACTCAGAGTACGTAAAATAATTATATGACGTAAAAAGTAATACGTCTCAATGTCCGCCATAGGTTAACAAGGATGTTCTTCAGGCGCGCAGGGAAAGAGATATCTTCAGAGGACATGGCCATCACGTTGTTGTCTCATTTCCCCTCTCAGTACTCCACATTTTACTCCTCTTTGATCACCAGTGGCATGCTCAGCACATCACATGGGAGGAGCTTGTGCCTATGGTCTTGGACTAGGAAGAGCGTTTTACAAACCCTCCACAGGGCGAAGGTTTTGAGTCCTTGACTGGACAACAGTCGAAAGGCCGTAACAACAATAACAAGGGCAAAAGGAAGTCTTCATTGAAGGAGTCTTCTGAGAAGAATTCAGACCATGAGAAACTGAAGGCCAAGCAGACCTGTAAATGATTGGGGCGAGAAAGGCCACTATTGGAGGAAGTGTCCCGAGTGGGATACTGGGAAGAGTGCTGTTTCTTCAGCTTTTCAGCTCTGCAAAGACTCCAGCCTTTGTGCACTTGGAGATTTTGGACACAGACGCTTCATCTTCTTTGAGCGAGGAGGCAGTTGGCTTCACCACCAGGGATACGGGAGTGGATTCTTGATAGTGGTGCTTCGAGGCACATGACTCCTTCTTGTGAGTTCTTACAAGATCTTAAACGGCAGTCAAGTTGTATTTTAATTGGCGACAATTCCACTATACCGATTCATAGTGAGGGTAGGATGGAGATCATTCCCGATGGTAAAGGGGGGAAGCATTCCTCTCATGTTCTTTATGTCCCCGCACTTGGTTTTCATCTATTGTCAGTGCATGAGATTTGCACGACTAACTTCCCAGTGGAGTTTAAGTATCATTTTGTTGCTTTGGGTAGGAAACCAGATGTCTCTCATTTCCATGTGTTTGGGAGTGATGCCTATGTTCTCATTCTAAAGAAGCAGAGAGGGAAGCTTGACTCGAAGTCCCAAAAGCTTGTCTTTGTGGGATTTAACTCTCTTTCCAAAGGATATAGGTTATATGACCCGGAGCGGAATGAGGTTGTTGTCAACAGAGATGTTGTTTTTGATGAGCATGTTCTAGCTTCCACTGTTCATGAGCCACCACTTCTTGGAGACCTAGATGAGTCTGATGATGATTCCTATTTGATTGTTACGGGTGGACAGCCTTAGTTAGTTGAGGAGGTTGAGCCCGCGGTTGAAGATGAGCCCCCAGCAATAGGAGGCTCCACATTCTGTTCGAGTACCCAGGTGGTCGTTAGACACCCTTCGGGAGTCAGGTATTACGGAGCTTCCCTCCAAGTGGACCACAGAGGATGGACCTCAAAGATCGGCATAGAGTTTGTGATAAAAGTCATTCAGCAGAGCTCTTACAGGTAAACTATGATTTGATGTCTCGTATCATGTGTGGGACAATGAGCCCACTTCCGTAAAGGAAGCCCTTTCCCAGGATACTTGGAGGAAAGCCATGCAAGTAGAACTGGATGCCATAGAGAAGAATAAAACTTGGGAGTTGGTTCCAAGGTTGTTAAAATGGCTAGTCATTGGTGTTAAGTGGGTCTTTAAGACCAAGTATACATTAGATGGGTCGGTGGACAAACATAAAGCCAGACTTGTGGGGCTAAGGGTTATGCTCAGCGGCTTGGCATTGACTATGAGGATACCTTTGCACCAACAGCAAGGATGACCACGATTCAGACCGTTCTTGCCCTTGCCTCTTCTCAGCGGTGGCCCGTATATCAGATGGATGTTAAATCTGCATTCCTTAATGGTGACTTGTAGGAGGAGGTGTATGTTGAGCAGCCTGCTTTGAGGTTCTAGGATCAAAGGGGATGGTTTACAGGTTGCGGAAGGCCTTGTATGGTCTAAAGCAAGCTCTAAGGGCTTGGAATCAAAACATTGATTCCTTCTTTCTACGAACTGGATTTCAGAGATCAGTTGGCAGATCCTAACTTGTATCTCTTTCGAGAATGCGGCTTGGTCACGTTGATCATCCTTTATGTGGATGACCTCATTCTCATTGGAGGTCATGTGGAGCACATTGCAGTGAGACGAAGGCTACCTTGTCAAAGAAGTTTGAGATGACCGACTTAGGCTTACTGCCCTTCTTCTTGGGATTGGAGATCTGGCAAACCCAGAGGGGTTCTTTGTCTCTTAGCAGAGCAGTATGTTCATGAGTTGCTTGAGGCCTTTGGGATGGAGAACTGCAAGCCTATCACGTCACTGATGGACCCGAACACAAAGCTTACTGTGAATGATCCTTGTGAGCGGTTGATGCCTCTCTGTATCGGAAGCTGGTTGGTTCATTGATCTAGTTGCTGAACACCAGATTGGACATGAGCTTTCCTATGGGGCTATTGAGCTCATTCATGCAGATGCCTTTGAAGTCTCATTGGGATGCAAGATTGCGGATCTTGCGGTATCTGTAGGGTACAAAGGATCTTGGACTCTTCTACGACACTGGAGGGGGACCGCGTCCGACTCCAAGCTAAAGTGACTCAGATTGGGAAGGAGATCTAGATACAAGGAGATCTACATCAGGCTATAGTTTTACCCTTGGCTCAAGAGCTGTTTCGTGAAGTAGCAAGAGGCAGCCAACTGTTGCCTTGTCGTCTACAGAGGCAGAGGATCGGGGCTATTTGTGGTGCTGCTTTTGCGAGGTTGTGTGGCTGCGGCGGTTGCTTGGTGAGATTAGGTTTCCACAAAAGGAGCCCACGGTCATCCAGTGAGATAACTAAAGCTTATATCACTATTGCTTAGAACCCGGTCTTCTATGCCCGGACCAAGCACATAGAGATACAATATCACTTTATTCGTGAGAAGATTTTTGCTGGTTACATCTTGCTTCTTTATTGTTTGATGGAGGACAATGTGGCGAACCTCTTCATGAAGTCTCTACCTTAGGCTATGCTCCAGCGGCACACACTCACTGGGGTTGGTTCCACATCCAAGAGCTGAGAGGGGGTGTTAGCAGTCATCTCCTGTCTGTACATTACACCAGGGCCGTTGTTGTGGGTGTACCCACCTAGTTTTGGTGTTCCCCCATTTTTCCTCACTTTCCATATATTTTTCCCATTATCCTGGGTGTAGGAGGCTTGTCGATTGTCACCTTTCGCTGGCCGACTGGTTTGATGCTACCCAACTTGTCCTGGTAACCTGGCCGACTGCTGGTTACCTGGCTGACTGGACAGCTGCTGGTCGTGAGCATATGGTTGCTGTCGGCATATTTTAGACTGGCTAACCAACAATGTGGGGCCATATAAAATGGCCCCTTATCCCCCACACTTGTCAAATGTATATTTTGGGATTTTCTTGTGTGTATATAGCAGAGTTACACAGCTTCTCTCTCCCTCTCTCATCTACGTTTTTCTCTCTACAGCAGTTATCTTTATTTTCGCTGTGCATTTTGACAAAAATCTCCCATCTTTGTCACTAACCAACTCGGACAATGCATCTACCTCTTCACTTCCGTCCTTACCCAACGAATCAAAATGCCACAAACCTCGCAATCAAAGGATAAGCCTGAAGAAGTCCCCCAAGCACAATGATCTATCTCTAAAAAGAAACTCAAGGGAAAAGCCCCAGAGCCAATGCCTCTTCATCGACCAACCTCACTAAAGGCAAAGGCAAAGGCTACTGCTCAAAAGCCTCATCATCAGCAACCACTCCAGAAGAGACTCAAGCCTCATCGTCAACAATGCCCATGAGTCTCAAACCCGCAACCTAAGCACCAAACAACCAATGTGACGAAGGGCCACAAACCTTCCACTTAATCCAAAAAGAAAACTCTACCAAGATAACCAAGATCAAGATATCTTAATGGTATCCAAATGTGGGTGGAAAAACAGCTACTTGTAGAGCTGAAGGCTACTACGAAGACGCCCATACAATTTGGGTGCCTTGACAATCAAAGCCTCTTCCTCAACGTAAAACTCAAAGGCCAAAGAAGAATAAAAGTACTTCACAACATTGTCCACAAAAGACTAAGCGAGTTCCTCAAGGAACTCCAGCAACTCAACAAGTGTGGGTACAAAAAATATTACTACAAGCACAAGGGTACTACCAAGGTTATACCAAAGCTTGGATTCCCAAACGCATCAAGAAGTCATCTAAGCCTGCACAGAAAGAAATAAACCTCAACACCAAATGCATCAGCCACCAATTCATAATGATCATCAAATATGGGCGCATGTGTACGTGCTGCAAGAACAAGGGTATTATGATGGTAATCCCATCATATGGTTGCCAAGATCGAACAAGATGAAGAACGCTTCACCAACACCTTCCACCCCAATGGCTTCACCTAAAGTTCGATAATAATGGAGGCCCACGCAAAACCAAGCAAGCCACTCAACCCCTCTCATGCATACAACTAATACACAAGAGCTTGCTTGTTCAGTCAACCCCAATGGCAACTAACCAAAAGCTGTACCTACCGCCTCGAACCACAAATTCAAGAATCAATTTCCATGTCTGCAATAGAGACTTATGAGCGCATCAAGGACAAACTCACAATTCTCTTTTCACCCCTTTGGATGAGAAGAATAAGTGCAAAATCTACATAGTAGAGACATACGAACCTAGTCTCTCAAATAGGAGAGTAGCCACAAGAACCTGTTGCTCGTAAGGTGGTAAAAAATTTTAATTTAAGCAAAAATTAAAAAAATCACGTTTTAAGCTTTCATGCCCTAACACTTCACGCTTTAAGCCTTCGTGCCTTAACACTTCACGAATTAACATCTCACGCCTTAACACTTCATGCTTTAAGCTTTCACGCCTTAACTCTTCACGAATTGGCATTTCACACCTTAATACTTCACACTTTAAGCCTTCACGCCTTCATATCTTAACACTTCACACTTTAATATTTCACGCCTTCACCCTTCATGCTTTAAGCCTTCACATTTTAAGCCCTTCACACTTTAAGCTTTCACACTTTAAGCCTTCACGCCTTAATACTTCATGAGTTAACATTTGACACCTTAACACTTTACGCTTTAAGCTTTCACACTTTAATCTTTCACGCCTTAACCCTTCATGCCTTAAGCCTTCATGCTTTAAGCCTTCACACCTTAACACTTCATGAATTAACATCTCATGCCTTAACACTTCACGCTTTAAGCTTTCATGCCTTAACCCTTCACGCTTTAAGCCTTTCACGAATTAACATCTCACGCCTTAACACTTCACGCATTAAGCTTTCATTCCTTAACCCTTCACGCCTTAAGCCTTCATGCCTTAAGCCCTTCACACCTTAAACCTTCATGCTTTAAACCTTCACGCCTTAATACTTCACAGCTGAACACTTCACGTGTTTAGCTTCACGGCACAAACTAATTACTCCACTAATTCCCCACATCACTCTAGTGTTGTTATTGCTCACTTTACTAATACTCTTCCCATCACCAAAAAGAAAAGAAAAAACAAAAACACAAGGGATTCAGACAAATAGCCTACCTAAAATAGTAGAAGATCACAAGAAACTCCCAACAATCTTCAATAGCCAATAAATTGTTAAGCTTATGGCTTACTATTCTTTTGGCTAAGTTAATGTGGCAGCTTATGGCTTACTATTCTTTAACCATTGTAACTTGATGAAAGCTTGTCAATCTTCGAAAATATTTTGGCTCCTCTCAACTTATCTAAGAGATTATCTACACGTGGAATAGGATTTCTATTCTTGATAGTATTCTTATTTAAAGCTCAATAGTCAATACACATGCAGAACATTCCATTCTGCTTTTTGATGAGAAGAACAAGCACTTTATATGGTGAACTACTAGGACTAATAAATTTCCTATCAAAGTACGTCCTCGATTTGAGATTGGTTCTCTTTTTGCTCTATAAGGAGTCCTACAAGGAGGAATACTACCAGGGATAATGTCTATCCTATGGTCTTTCGGTCTAGAATTAGATAATCCAAGAGGTAACTCATTGTTAAAACATTTTGAAAATTGTGAAATGAATGCATTAGAGCAAGTGTGAGCGCATTTTGGGGCCCTGGATTTCACATGAGAATATTCCTTAAAAAATTGGAGCACGGAAAATTATCAGCAAATCAACTCCAAATCTGTCGGAGTTTGCATTTTTAGAACCTACTCTCTGAATGAGAGCTTTCAGATGATATATAGCATGATGGAGGTTGGACATGGGAAGGGAAAGATACTGAGAAGATTCCTTTCTTCTCCCAAAAGATTCACCCACGTTAAGAAGAAATGAATTAACTTGTGAACCTAGCTATACAACCATTTCACAAACCTTCATAGGCAGCAAAGTGCTCGCACATGTAGGGATCCAATAAGCTTAATTATTTTGCAGTGTCTAAGCAAATACGTATTCACAACCATGTGAAAGCAAATCCGAATAGGTGGCCAATCACTCATGGTCATCTTCAACACAAAATGTGATTGGCAAGATCCCCTTGGTCATCATGGGGCCATGCATGAAAATGGGCTCCATATACGACCAACGGTGGGACATGAATTCAGGTGGATCATGGAGAGAGAGAGAAATACAAAGGGTTTTGAGGGCCTGGTCATTTGGGAGGGGGGGTGTGTATGTGTGAGAGACAGGTATTAACTGGTAGAATGGAACACGAGGGTATATACGACCGACGGTTGGACTTGAACTCGGGTGGACTTGAGAGAGAGGGAGAGAGAGAAATAGGAAGGGTTTTGGCGCCAACTGCAACAAGGGTAGGCAGGCAACAATGGCAGCTGAAGCACAAGATTGGATTCTCCCCTTGGTCTCTGCAGCTCTCGGCCTGGCTGTGGGCATTATCGTATCCTCTTCTCACGCGACCCTGTTCGCGTTTCTAAAGGCTTCTTGGCCCCTCTCCACTCTCAAGGTCAGGTTTGGTCCATGACTTCAGCCTTTTCCGTGATCATTATTGGAAATAAAGTTGCATCCTTGTCTTCCAGCATGCCCTTGGCTGCAGAAAGAACGCCCCCACCTGTTGTCAGAGGAAATTGCATGTTGCCCACCATTGCTTGGATGACAGCATTAAGGCTGAAGACCATGGCGGTGTTATCCGGCGCAGCAAGGTGCATGTCCAAGCATCGATTTCCAATGGCCTCTCTCAGGAAATTTCATTGCCAAATGGCAGCCTTAAACCAGACCCATTTGATCCATCCAAACGCCAAGGGTAAGCATCGCGTTACTGTATCAAACTCGTGTTTACTTTAATCAGTAAGTTTCACTGGACATCATCATGTCCGTACCATTTTGTCAAGGGAATGTGCTTAGAACAGGAAGAACGAGGCAAGAAGAAAGCATACTTCCCTGCCTCTTGGCACAGGTGAGATCGACCATCTATTTTTGTGCACTAGACGGACCCATGATTAGTCTATGGACGGATTGATCTCTGCACTCTCACAAGGTCGGCCCATGGATGTGGGTCTAGGGCTGGACAGGGGAGATCCCTGCCAATGAGGGAAGTGTCGTTGAGACCTTTCCTTTTTATCGGGTGGGTGTCATGTTTGTAAATCCCCTAAGAGGCTGGTTTGCCAAGGGCACGAGTCACACACCCTTCCATGTGCCTTTGGGAGTGGCTTGAATGGTTGATTTTGCTTGCCGTGAAGTGATACCTGGTTTTTTTCACCTAAAGCTAGGATCCAGGATAACCAGAGTCATTTTAAGGACAGGTATGTTCGCTGTTTGAAAGACATGGAAAGCCTGTTTTTGTAGAAAACCATCTGAAACATTGAAACTTTTTGGCACTTTACATATAACACAGCATGACTCAGAAGCATCAAATCTACCATAGCATAGGTCTACCCTAAGTCATGAATACATTCTCCTAGAAACAGAGCTCTTACTTCAAGGAAGGTCTCTTTTTTTTAGTAAGTTTTACATATTACGTATAGGTGTTGGGATTTGAATTCACGCCCTTGGGCAAGGGCCCATCAAGCAAGGCCTCAAAATAACGCTTTCGTCCAAAAAGTACAAGAGGAAGGTTTAAAACAAATCTCAACTTAGATTTTCCTATAGTCAGTGCCATATGCTTCATATTATCAATTTTTATTTTGGTGCAATTGGCTGCAGGTATTTATCTTGGGATGATTATTTCATGGCAATAGCTTTTCTCTCTGCACAAAGATCCAAAGATCCTAATCGTCAGGTTTGCATGAATTTTACCTATGTCAGGTGTGCAAACATATTTATTGAATGAAGTACATATGCAAAGGATAATGAAAGACCCCTTGAAGCTGGTTGAGCAGCCCTACATTTCCATGACTAGGGAAAATGGGAGAAAAATGTCTAAAAGCAGCCTTACTCCCTTGTAGACGTGGTTGACCACTCCATGACCTATTCGAGCATCTTCCATGTGCAAAACGGGCTGCCACTGGCTGTCCAGTTTGTCAATATGCTGTCCATCCCTGCCTAGTGGCTGAAAATGTAGTGGCTGAAAATGTACATGCTGCTGTCCAGAGCTTGTGTGTTCAGCCGTGCATCAATCCTAATGGTTCTAGACATGACTTGATTATGGGTGGTGCTTGGCTATTGGCCTGATATGCTGCCTGGACCTTTGTACAAAGCATAATCGTAGTGGGTTATAGTTGCGTGTAGGCCAACGCATCGACTTGACACCATGGAAACAAAAGAACGCATTTCGTGGGTTTGAGATGCTCAAAACATTTCTATCACAACACATTTCTAAAACATGATGGAACCTCTGAAAAAAAGTTTTGCTGAAATTCTATTTGGGTCAACATCTAAAAATTGTTGCTTGTTGCTTTGCCTTCTCCTTGCACCAATTTTGACCCATTCTATAGCCTGTTTTTGCATGCCATTGCAGCCCAAATTCAGCCCCGTGCAATCATTTGTTCTTTCATCCTTTTTTCTCCCTCTATAGCTCCTTCCCATTTGCTCTTCCTCCCTTCATAGCTCGAGCCTCCTTCCCATTTGGTCTTCTCCTTCTATCTTCAAGTACCATAACCAAATCTCTCTCCTCCTCGACTATCGTCTTCCCATGGTCCTCTTCTCCTCCTTCAATTTGATTTTTTAAAATAAAAATTTCAAGGAAAGATCCTTCTACTAGTCAAAAGAAAGGAAAAATTAGATAAGTGGTGGGCCTCCCACTCTGGCTGTTGTTCCTAGAGGGTGGGTGGCTACTACGATGGTGGGTGTAGAAATAGCCACAAAGGAGGCTTGTAGTGCCAAATTGGTCCGTTACCCCCTCTTTGGAGGGAAGGGTGTGTGTAGGAAGGGTGCGTGATGCTGTTGCATATGCTTAGAGTCACCTAGAGGTTGTTCCATTGTTCCCGCAAGGTGTTGATGATATCCGTCCAAGTGGAATTGATCGTCTCTGTGGGTGAGGTGGTGGTGCCATCTATGGCCTCTCTGCATCTAACTCATGAGATGTGCCAAGCAGCAAGACCGCTGATGAGCTCCCACCTTTGGTATACATTGGATTTTGAGGTCCATTGGATGATTTGGACTACTGAGGATGTTGGAATTGCAGAGTTCCTATAACATGGGTGCTTGTGAAAGCGTGTTTATGAATTGATTGATTGCAATTAGTGCCTAATCAAAGACTTAAACCCATGTTCAAACCGTTGCTTCTTCATGCTCAATACACAGTAGAGAGAGATGACCTAGTCTACGATGTATTACTAACATGAAATGTATACAATGTTGAATAGAGATACTCAATGGTGGTAGTGCTCCTGAGTTCTCAATGACTTAATGATGATCAATGAATGAATATGGCTAAAGTTAGACTCCTATTTATAGTATCTAATGTTGGTGAGTTGGCTACCAACTCTACCAAATCTAATAATAATGTCTAGTTAGACGTGTTCACACAATAATTCTGTTCACATTGGATTGCTCATTGGGACTTGGAAAATATTACAAAGATCTGGCACAATAGCCCTTACAAACACATAAATCTGGCGACATACTTGACCTTTGAGTTGGCCAATGGGTAGAAGCATGTCCATGTCACAATCTGGAGAGTGCACATGATGTTAGAAGTCATCTCCTGTCTTTACTGAGACACTAGGGCCTCTATTGTGGGTGTGCCCGCCCTTGTAGGTGCTTTTCTCATTTTTCCTCACTCGTATTTTTTCCCATATTTTTCCCATTTATCTATGGCTTGGGGGGATAGTCGTGAGCTGGCAGGCGCTTCTTTCTCTGCCCAACTGCACCCGACTTATGTACAGTCCTGGCCAACTCATATATGGCGGCCGACTGGCCCTTGTAGCTGGTCGTGGAGGATTGGACCCTGTCGGCTGCCTCTGGAGCAGGTTGACTGCTGCCTGGGGTCCATATATAATGGACCCCCACACCCCTTGCTATTATCATCTCGTATCTTGTGTATATATAGTAGAGTCACACGCCTCTCTCTCCATTGCTGTTTTTTCTGCACTTGCTCTTGTGTTTCCAGATTTTGTCATCATCTCCACTGCGTATTCTGACATGGTATTAGAGCCCTAGGCTCTTGATAGTTCTTGGGATTTGTGTGAGCAAGATGGGGACTGCTGTGTTGCTGATTGGTGGACTGTTCGGGAAGAGGACGGTGGGCTGATTTGCTGGACAACCACTTGCAGGTGTAAGTTCTTCTTTGTTGCCACCCACCCACCCTTTTTCAGATTACATCCCTGCAATGGCAGATTTGTTAGAGACGGCTGAGGAGCATGTGAAGATCCCAACTCTCCCCACGTTCCCGGTGGACCGTCAGTTGGACGGGAACAATTACGGCATATGGAAGGTTATGATGGAATCTGTGTTGGAGTCATATGACCTTGCTGATTTCATCGTTGTCGGGGTTCCACGGCCAGAAGCAGAGAAAGGGGAGTTACAGTCAACTAGAAAGGACCGCGAGGCACAGGCACAGTTGTGGGATCGTGTCAACGCGAGGGTCCGTTCATTTATCTTCCTCAATTGCACATCGTAGGTCATCAATCATGTAAAGCATATGACACTGGCTAGAGGCATATGGCAGCACTTGGCTTCTCTTCATAATAGGGTATTGTCCATGAAGAGGATTTTCTTGGAAGTACAGATGTGGGTTATGAACCCTGCAAAGTCGTCGACGATGCGGGAGCATATTAACAAGCTGCAGGCCCTTCAATAGGAAGACCTTCGGGCTGGGAAGGAGATATCATTAGAAGATATGGCCATAACTTTGTTGTCCCACTTGCCTTCTCAGTATTTCGCTTTCTACTCTTCTTTGATTACTAGTGGCAAGCTCAGCACCATTACATGGGAGGAACTTGTGCCCATGGTCTTGGACCAGGAGGAACGATTCACGAACTCTCCTCATAGCGGAGGTTCGGAAGCCTTAATTGGCCAACGGTCGAAAGGCCGGAATAACAACAAGGGCAAAGGGAAGGCTTCATCGGAGAAGTCTTCTGAGAAGAAGCTTGACATGGATTGAGAGAAACTGAAGGCCGAGAGGTCCTGCAATGATTGTGCCGAGAAAGGCCACTATTGGAGGAAATGTCCTAAGCGGATTGGGAAGAGTGCTGATTCTTCAGCCTCAGCCGCAAAGACTCCAGCATTTGTGCACTTAGAGATGATGGACTCAGATGCTTCATCGTCTTCGAGCGAGGAGGCAGTTGGATTCACCGCAAAGGATACCCGAGAGTGGATTCTTGACAGTGGTGCTTCCAGGCACATGACTCCTTCCCGAGACTTTTTTTTGGATGTGAAATGGTAGTCAGGTCGCATCTTCATTGGCAACAACTCTGAGGGCTGGATGGAGATTATTCCCGACGTCAAGGGGGGTAAGCATTCCTCCCGTGTTCTTTACGTCCCTGCTCTTGGTTTTCATCTTCTGTCAGTGTTTACAAACTTGTGCAGAAATTGGGTCTTGACACAACACCTAGCGATTATACCTATGAGGTACGCCTACTTGCGGATCGGCAAGTATGGGATCAAAAGGTGGAGACGCTACCGATCCGGATTCAGGACTACAAAGATACTCTGGAATGGTATGTTATGCACCTAGAACATGTAGACTTGTTATTAGGGATTGAGTGGTTTAAGACTCTTCAAGTCTAGATAGATTGGTCTAGTCATATTTTTTCTTTTGAACATAGGAACACCCAATATAGTATCTTAGGTGATTGTATACATCCCTCTCAGGGACCTCTTGTAAATACAGTTGATTTTGGTAGTATATTGGATTCTTCTTTGTATACTGCTTTCCATTGTGTATTGATTCCACTTTCTTCATTTCTCATACCTTCTATGGATGTCAATGAATTAAGTGTATTCGAAAGCAAAGATTTACAGAAGATACGTGATTCGTTTCAAGATGTATTTCCTAAGGAACTGCCATCGGGATTACGACCTGAAAGGGCAGTAGATTATCGTATTGACCTGATCCCTGGTGCTCACCCTGTTAGTATTCCACGGTACCGGATGAGTCAAGCTGAGGAAGATGAGTTGGCCAAACAACTTGAAGATTATTTGAGGATGGGCAAGATCCGTCCAAGTAAATCACCTTGGGGTGCACCTGTGTTGCTTAGGAGAAAGAAGAACAACACCTGGAGAATGTGTATGGATTACAAGAGATTGAACAAGCTAACAATTAAGAACAGTTATCCTCTCCCTAGATCAGATGACGTGATTGATCGGTTAGCAAGAGCGAAATATTTCACGAAGATAGATTTACGTACTGGCTATCACCATATACGTATTCATGAAAGGCATGTCGAAAGAACCGTCTTTCGGACTAGATATGGCCATTACGAATTTCTCGTATTACCTTTTGGGTTAACCAATGCTCCAGCCACTTTCCAGCAAATGATGAACGATCTTTTTCGTGAACATTTGGAAAAATTTGTGGTTGTGTTCTTGGATGATATTTTGATATATAGTCGTACTCTTGAGGATCACGTTAAACACCTCACGATTGTCTTAACTATTTTAAGACAGAATCGACTATGTGCTAAATTAAGTAAATGTGAGTTTTTCATGACAGACATCATTTACTTGGGACACAAAATCACTAGAGATGAATTGAGCATTGACTATGACTGAGTTCAGAAGGTTCTGGCCTGGCCTATACCGTGAACAGTGCAACAACTTCGTTCTTTTCTCGGTTTTGTTGTTTTTCTTCGAAAATCTATGTGGGGTACTCTCAGCTCACACTACCGCGATGACCGACTTGTTGAAAGGTCGTGGACGTAAGTCAAATTAGCCTATCACTTGGAATAACGATCTGGATATGGCCTTCAGACTTTTGAAAGATAAAGTCAAGGAAGCACCTTTCTTAGCATTATCTGATCCTAGTCGGTCTTATGTTCTTGAAAGTGATGCCAGTAACTATGCCATCGGGGCTGCTCTATTTCAAGATGGTAGACCTGATGCTTTTGAAAGTAAAAAGCTAGACGACACTCAAACTCGTTTGAAGTTGCCATGCGAGGTTAAGTGGTATGGTTCGGGACCAATCCGCAACCAGATGCAGGGCATACTCGTGAGGATAAGCTTTAGGTAGCCCTTATTGGCATATATGCTATGAGTAGTGCCACATGTGAACATGGGCTAACCAAGGACACTTTTCTCCCTTTGGGTTTTTCCCCTTGGATATTAGGTGTGAAAGGACACCACACTTATTTGATTGTATTACGATATTGTGGAGTCAACTCCCTTGCTCCACACATCTTGCATCTATCAACTTTGAGTAGCAATCACCATCTCTCTCACTCTCTTGAGAGCTTGCTATTGTGTACCATCTTTGTGTGTGTTTGTGTGTCTTTGTTTCTCTGAAACCGTAACCTCCCAACAGTGATATCAAAGCTTGGTTGTAGCCCGTGAAGTTCCCAACTTCCTGCGACATTCCATCTATTCGCGCTTGCACAGTCAGTCAGTCCGGCACTCTGCGTTTCCGTCCGTCGCTGCCTACTGCCTGTTTCAGCCTCCACAAAGGGCAGAGCGAGTGGAGAGGGCTCCACCACAGCCCAGCCCACCGGTTGAGCTCGCACCACAGTGAGCGGTGCTCGGCCGAGCTCCACCACACTTGTGGCTTACGTGGCAAAGGCCATTTTTGGCACAAATCCTAGGTCAGATTTCCGTCACCCGTCTCGTCGTCTCACTTGTGCCCATCGCCGCTTGCAGCAACTCCGTCGACGGCTCTCGCCTTCTGCACCCGTCTCTGCCATGCTCGACTGCTCTGGTCTTCGAGCAACTAGCCACCTGGTCTTCTCACTGTGACATTCACAGGCGTCGAGTGAAGCTGGTTGATGAGCAATTGTGAGATCCTCCTATCTGTCGTCTGCACGCTGCTTGCCTTCAGCAACAACAGCTCCCACCTATCGCAGCAGCAACCCGCTTGTTGCACTAGCAGCAACTGCTCTTGCCACGTCAACCCACCAACAGCAACTCTGTGGAGAAGGGTCCAGAGCCTACGACAAAAATCAGGAGACTACAACATTTAGGATCGTGCTTAAAAAATTAGGGTTTCATCATGTAACTAATTTTTTGTTGGATTTAGGGGCTTTTGTGAATTTATTGCTTTGTTGCAAAATTCAAGTGCAGGCAACATTGGGGTGCAGGATTCAGGAAAAATTTGGGGATTTTTCAAAATTTGGAGATTTTTCAAAAATTGCACAATTGCATTTACAAGACACAAAGAAAATTGAGGCTTTCGTGAAATCATTGCTTAATCACAAAATTGAAGCTCATTGGTACACAGATTTATGGGGCTTTTGTCAATTATGTGCAATTGACACATAAATTAGCCCATTGGTGCTCAGAAATTAGGGGATTTTCAGCATTGCAGCCTGAAATTTAGGGCAAAATATTTGTGCAGGACATTGTGGTTGCCTGGCATTGCACTCCGGTGCATTTTGGATTTTGCCTACAAGTGCTTCTTACAGCATATTTGGTTGCACGTGTTTGCATATCTCTTGGTGAAGAGATTTGGGCAAATGGCTAGAAATACAACCGACATATTCAAGGTTTTGTCCCAAGAGGACAAATTGGATGGCAGTAATTACTCCCTATGGAGTTTCATGGTCCAAAATCTACTTGTGACCAAAGGATTATGGGGTTATGTGTCAGATGAAGATGTACGCCCTGATGACATAGCACTTGACACGCCTGGCCGTGGTGCTCAACAAGCAATAGTACCCACTCCTCTCTCATAGGAGCAGAAAAGATGGGATACTCGAGATGCCCAAGCGATGGCTTTGATTGCTTTGTTTGCTTTGTCAGTAAAGCGATCAATCATACCGCATATTCGGTCTTGCAGGACCTCACGACGAGCTTGGGATGTACTTGAAACCATGTATTAGGCAAAGAATGAGGCCAGGGTTGCATTTCTCAAGAAAGAGCTTGAGAACTTAGACATGAATGAAGGTGATAGTATGGCTGATCATCTTACGAAGATCCAAGATATTCGGGAGCAACTGCGCAACATTGATGAGGTCATTTCCGAAAAGGAGTTAGTTTCCAGAACACTATCATCTTTGCCAAAAACCTACTTGAATTTCCAGACATTGCTCACTCTATCTATGCGGGGTAACCCTGAACCAATCTTGTTTGAAGAGTTGGTTGGTTTGTTGCTACAGGAGGAGCAGAATTGGAAGAACAAATCTTCCAGCATGCGTGGTGATGGGGCTTTTGCTGCCCAAGACAAGGGCAAGGGAAAAGCCAAACACAATTCTCAACCAAAGGCTGATTCGGGACAGCCTTCACAAAAGGCTAAAAATGATGTAGGGAAGCCCAAAAAGAAGGACAAATGTCACTATTGCAAGAAACCAGGTCATTACTTGAAAGAGTGCAGAAAGAGGCTTGCAAAGTAGAAGAAAAAGGAAAGCGGCATGGCTATAGATTCTTCTTCATTACCTCCAGGGAAAGATGATCCATCAATAAATCTTGTGCAGGATGAGTGGACTTTCATCACTTGTAGTTATGATGCATCTTTGGAGCATATGTCTCTCAGTGTCAATGAAACACAAGACACATGGTATTTTGACGGTGGTGCTTCTAAACACACCATCTCTCGGAGGGATTTGTTTAAGAAGCTTATGGTTGCCCCAGAAGGCAAGCGGGTAACATGTGCAAACAATTCTTCTTATCTAGTTGAGGGTGTTGGTGAGATGATCCTCACAACAGCAGATGGTGCAGACTTATGTCTTTCAAATGTATTGTATGTGCCAGGGATTAAAAAGAACTTGTTGTCCATCTCCTCTTTTGCTAAAAGAGGATATGAAGTCAACTTTGAGGATGACAGATACACAGTGAAAGACTGTGAAGGTGGCTATGCATTGGTCACTTCCGGCACATTGTACCATGGGTTATATCAACTTGACAAGTTTGACAGGAGAGAGCATGATGCTCATGTGGTTACCACTCTTACACCTGCCATGCACGAGGTAGAATTGTGGCATGCCAAGTTTGGGCATGTGAATTATGGCAGTTTGATGCTTTTGCAAAGGCATAATATGGTACAGGATATGTCTCATGTAGAGCTGCCACCAAAACATATATGTGAAGGGTGCATATTGGGTAAGATGCACAAAAATGCATTCCCAAAAGATGGGTCAACAAGGGCTGTCCGAAAATTACAGCTTGTGCACAATGATATGTGCTGTCCTATGCGGACACCATCTTTTGGAAAGCATCTACACTTTGTAACCTTTATCAATGACTACTCCAGATTTGCATGGGTGTATTTGCATGTTTTCAGCATTTTGTGGCACAAGCTAAAAATCAAACAAGTTGCAAAGTGCAGACCCTCTGTACAGACCGAGGGGGGAAATACATGTCCATTGCTTTCAAAGCATTTATGGCAGAGAAATGCATAAAGCATCAATGCACGATGCGATATTCTCCTCGGCAAAATGGTGTTGTTGAGAGAAAGAACAGGTCTTTGATGGAAATGGCTAGATACATGGTTAAAGGCAAAGGATAGCCTCACAAATTCTGGATGGAGGCAATAATGTGTGCTGCACATGTGTTGAACAGATGCCCTACCAAAGCATTGAAAACCATCATGCCATATGAGGCTTGGCACGAAAGGAAACCTAAAGTCGACCACTTTAGAGTTTTTGGATGTATAGCATATGCACATGTACCTGAGCAGTTGAAAGGTCAGCTTGATGATAAAGCCACTAAGTGTATATTTGTGGGTTATAGCAGTGGCAGTAAAGACTACCATCTCTTTAATCCTTCCACACAAAGGATTTTGGATAGCAGAGATGTTTTATTTGCTGAAAATTCAGACCAACCATTGGCTGAATTTTTTGGACAACCACCTTCAGGCCCACATAACATGTTTGAAGGACTTCTCTCGTTGGGAATTGATGGCTCTACAGATCAGCCATCAACTTTGCCCAATGGACAGCATTTGGGTGCTCCAAATCAACACATGAATGAGTTCATTACACCTCAAAATGTGGAGGAAGTAGTGGAGCAAGAACGAACAGCAATGGAGGACACGGGCTGTTTCGCGTAATGCAAGAGAACATGCAGATGTTGCTTCCATGAGTACACTTTGTGATGCAAATGAGCCAGATTCATTTGAAGAGGCTCATGAGGATGATCATTGGATGCAAGCCATGCAAAATGAGATGGATTCTATCCATAAAAATAGCACTTGGGATTTGGTAGATTTGCTTGCTGGCAAGAAGCCCATCGGCACAAAGTGGGTTTACAAGTTAAAAAGAAAGTCTGATGGTACCATTGACAGGTACAAGGCCAGGTTAGTGGCCAAAGGATATGCCCAACAAAAAGGCATTGATTATGATGAGACTTTCGCACCCACTTCTCGTATGGCCACAGTTAGATGTGTTGTTGCATTGGCTACCCATCATGGATAGAAAGTGCATCAATTGGACATAAAATCAGCTTTTCTCAATGGGGATTTGCAGGAAGAAGTGTATGTAAATCAACCCATTGGTTTTGTGTTGCATGGTCAGGAAAACAAAGTATGCAAGCTTCGAAAAGCACTTTATGGTCTCAAACAAGCTCCTCGAGCTTGGTATGAGAAGATCCATACTTATTTGACCACACAAGGATTTTGCAATAGTCCAACGGAGAGCACTCTCTATGTGAAAAAGGATCATGACACTTTGATTATGCTCATTCTTTATGTGGATGACATGTTGCTAACTGGGAATGATATGGATAAAATTTCAGCATTCAAAGGTGAATTGCAATCGTTATTTAAGATGACAGATTTGGGATTGTTGCATTATTATTTGGGTATACAATTTGTGCAGACAGATGTTGGGATTTATGTACACCAATCGAAGTACATTCAAAAGTTGTTGCACGAATTCGGGCTTCAAGATTGTAAGCCCATCTCTACTCCGATGGAGCCGAGGCTGAAAATAAGCATGTATGATGTTGGAGAGCCTTTTGATATGAGTGTTTACAACCAAGCAGCGGGCTACCTCATATATTTATGCAACACACGCCCAGATATTCAGTTTGGGGTTTCCCAGTGTAGCAAATTTATGCACAGCCCAAGTACAAAGCATTGGCAAGCAGTGAAGCGGATCTTCCGCTATCTTCAGGGCTCCCTGGATCTTACGTTGGTATATCCCGGGGGGGGCAGCTTGCAATTACATGCTTACAGTGATTCAGACTCGGCCGGTGACTATTATACACGGCAGTCCACCAATGGGAATTGTTTCTTTCTGGGGCATTCATACATATCATGACTGAGCAAAAAACAGCCCACTGTTGCCACATCTACTTGTGAGGCTGAGTACAGGGCAGCCTTTACAGCCACAGTAGATTGTGTATGGCCGAGGAGATTGATGACTGATCTTCGTGAGTGTTAGCAGACACCCACCACCATACTCACTGACAGTCAGAGTGCTAGAGCCGTGGCATGAAACCGAGTGTTTCATGCACACACTAAGCACATAGAGATTCATTATCACCATGTCAAAGAGAGGATTCATGCAAGGGAGATCACATTATCTTCCTGCTCTACACAGGACAATGTTACAGATCTATTCACGAAGGCATTGCCTCGAGAGAAGTTTGAAGCTTTCCGCAAAGCTTTAGGCTTACTCTCCTACAGAGAGTGAACTATTATCGACCTTGTATATGTTCAGATTGCCACTACAGGAGGGTTTATTGGCATATATGCTATGAGTTATGCCACAGATGCTATGGGGTAGTGCCACATGTGAACATGGGGTAACCAAAGGCACTTTTCTCCCTTTGGGTTTTTCCCCTTGGATATTAGGTGTGAAAGGACACCACACTTATTTGATTGTATTATGATATTGTGGAGTCAACTCCCTTGCTCCACACATCTTGTATCTATCTACTTTGAGTAGCAATCACCATCTCTCTCACTCTCTTCAGAGCTTGCTGCTGTGTACCATCTTTGTGTGTGTGTCTTTGTTTCTCTGAAACCCTAACCACCCAGCAATCCTAGTGGTAGGCAGCTTGTCGAGGTGGCATGGAAGGTATAGACAAATCACAATGTAGAAGTTCTTCATGTGAGGCCTCCTTTTGTTGTGGAAATGACTAGCACGATTCAAAATTCGGTAATTGATAGAAGTGGTCCGCACCTTGTGAGCGGCAGAATGAGCGCCCCAACTACCACGAAATGATTTGCATGAGTAAATGGCAGTCTAGATATTCTTCGAACGACATGATAGTATGTCTCGAGATCTCACAACAAGTGAGTTGCTTAGAGATTAGGCTTCGTCGTGGCGAATTTGTCGGCCAGGGCGAGGTTGTGTTGGTGTTGAATTGGAGTTAAAGCAGAGATTGCATGCATTGAAGCCTTTACCTGCAAGGTCAAGGGTTCTTCGGACGATGGGTCATATCATGGGCCAAGCTTGCGTCCACCATGGTCCCCTAATCCAAAGATGTACCTAGAGGGTTAGCATTGATAAGGTTAGTTGCAAGTGCATGTGTGCATGGTAGCAGACTTTGCCCATAGTTGTAACACAAAGCTACATGGCGTTTGTGGCTCAAGGGAGTTGGTGTTATCGAGCACTGGCCGTTGACGAATTTGCCACGACAAAGCATCACGCTTGTTGTGGATCAATGGATGGTGGTGCCGAGAAAGAGGCTACAATAGGTTCCTATTGATTTGACGAAGGTCCAAGCGATGAATCGTACCATGGGCCATGCTTGTGCCCGCCTATAGTCTCCTGAAGTAAACCACGAATCGTAATGCAACTGCTTGAGATATCGTTGCCTATTGATGTGTCTACTAGATGCAAAGCCCTATGTATATTGCAAGTGTTGTGCATATAAGTTGAACAAGAGGTGTGCCTGTGTAGAAGCTCCTTCGGATAAAAACTCCACCACACCACTTTCTTTGACACTTACTTGTCTGGTTTCTTCAACTCCTTACACATGGTTTGAGATAGGGAATTGAGTGTTGATATGTAATGAGGCTGGCTCATAAGGCCAGTGTGAGTGAGGTTGGGTTGTCCATGAGAATGGAAGAAATTAGGATACCTAGTATGACATGGACGTTGGTAAATTGCGAGCTATGGATGGCTTGCCAGACATGGACGAATAAATCCAAGCACTACTCTACTCGGCCCTCTTGTGTGAAGCATGTTGATGGCAGCGGACAGAAGAGAAGCTTTATAGAGCTTGCGTGGCTTCAAGGTGAAATTTTGGATTTTTGGACAATGCAGGCCTTGGCATGCGACTTTGCATTGACCTTTGGGGCCCTCTGGGACATCTCTATCTCGCTTGATATTTTATAATGGTTGCAGAAATGTTTTGCATCTTGGAGGGACATGTAAAGCCCGGGCTTTTGCTAGCAGCCTCAATTGCATTGCCGGCTCTTCTCCCTGGTTGCGTTCTCTTCCTTGTTCTCTTCTCGGAGAAGGTTTTCATGCTCTCGCAATCTTTCCTTTATTTCTCTCTCTCTCTCTCTCTCTCTCTCTCTCTCTCTTTCTCTCCTCTTTTATTTTTTAAACAAAAAACTTTTTTGGGTAATGTGACCCTGGACCTGTGTTGCTACGTGGTTTTTTTGGTGACGTGGCACTGTGGGTCTGCCACGTTGTGAGGGCTCTGGGTGATGGCCTCTATAACAACACCAGACACCACACAAGTGAGAGATATATAGATACAAGGGAATGGGACTCACAAATCACCTGTTCCAAAAGCATTTACCAACCCAGGTGATATCATCAGAGTTCTTGTGAATCAAAAAGAGCCTAAACCAACAGTTGCAACCTCTTTGGAGGGATGGATGCAGCCCTTGTTCTTCACCAATTCTTTAGATCCCTAGGCTTTCATCCATTCTAATCCCTAGAAACAATCCCATGATGACAGATCATTTCTTTCCCATCCTCTGATTCTATATCAACCTCCCTACCCAAGTCAAAAACTGCCCTGAACCAGGTGATCCTTCCTCTTTGATTTCCCAATGTCAGTAGCCTCACTACCCTCCCCAGCTTCTCAACATCCTAGACCAATTGTTCCCGTAGTTGGACAAACTTTGACTCTGTACAGTACTTCAATTCAAGTCTAAGTCCACCTTGCCTCACAATCCTTTGGATACCCAGTTTGCTCCTAGTTGATCCCCTTCCTGACAGTTCAGAATTTCTTACACTTGTCAAATTTCAGATGAACATCATCCTTTCCATGATCTTCTTTGATACTGTACTATTCTCTCCACTGAGACCAAAACTGAGGTGTTGCTAGGATGATTGATAAACTCAAAACATGTCTCACCTGTCTCCTAGGATTAATGGTTCCTTTTCTCCCTTCAATCTCAGAACAACCCAGACCAATTGTTATTCAACTAAACACTCTCTGATCATGTACACTATCCCTCATTCAAGTCTAGGTCTATCCAGCTTCACTGTCATGATTTGTCCCAGGTTAGCTCTCCTCATGGCAGTTCAGAGAAACTCATCCTCTCTGCTCCTTATGACACACCTAGATCCAAAGTATACCAGCCCTTCTTGTTGCTCTGCTTCCTCTGATTCTGTCCCAGCATAAACCTGAGATTACCCAGTCCAAATCCAGCTACCTATTGTCAATCTCCCTTGAACAAGTCATACAATCCAGAGACCCAGCGCATGCATGCTAGCAATCCATGCCTAATTTCTGAAGCCTACCCAAACACTCTGAATTGATGCAGTTGAACCAATACCAACAGAGTTTGGCCCTTTACCTCAACACATATACAAGCTTATGTCTCTGAATTCATGATAAATAACCCATTATTCAAACATGAAACTATCAGATACAGAGCACTTGATAACATTTCACAGCACTCTGTTATATAAAAAACTCACAGCAGTCCCTCCTCAATGGAGCTTACAGAAACAAGACAGAAAAACAATGGTAACTTTGGCAGTCAGACCACAAGTCCAGTCACCAACCGTGCAACAGAGTAGGTGCTGCAGATGCTCTGACCCCCCAGTTCACTTGGGCTTCAATCTGTACCTCCACCCCTGCTCTGGCTCAGCATCCCACAAACCCAAATTATCCAAAAAAAACTCTGCAACTCCCAATTACAACCTCTGATATTGATGCTTCTTCTCCAATTCAGCTTTAATTCATCCTTCTAACACTCAATTGATCATCCTCTGTTACCCAGCTCCATGTTCATTTATCATTTCTCTCCTCTCTGCTCTGTGTTCTCTGATCTTCCAGGATCCAAGCTTCTTCCCTTAACCCCCAGGGCAACTCGTCACTTTTTCCTCTATCCCCTGCTGCTCAGCACCTCTAATTATTCAACATCCCAGCTCTCCCTCTCTTCTGAAAAATTCGACGTTTTTTCCCTATCCCCTTGCATCTACAGCATTCAGCCTACAGAACCCCTTGCGTTTTTAGCATTCATACAGTTTTCAACATCCTCATATGCATCGTTTTGCTACAGCCACTTGGTGAAGGTAAAACTCAGCATTCATACTCATTTTCAGCAGTCATACATAATCTAGAACAGTCCCAATTAGCCCCTTCTCTCAGCCTCAGATTTGCAGCCTTCTTACATCCATTGGGAAGAGTGCATAGACTCGAGATTGGTCATCATTGGTGCTTCTACAGCCGTGTACAGTTCAGCCTGACTCTTGGTCCTCCGAGATCTTTGTTTGGCTTATCTACATCAGTCCACAGTCAGTCTCTTCAAAGAAATAAAGCAAATACTATTCCGGTAACGGGATAGGGGGTCCTTCAGTGCGTAATTCGGGACCCCATACGGTGTACAGTTTCTATTTCTCTCTCTCTCAAATCTCTTAAAGTTTGAAGTCTTAAAGTGGATTCCTAAACTCGCGAAACTAAAGATACAGAAGACGGTGTGAGCATTTGTCTGACAGGATCGTCAAATTACAAATACTTCCGCTGCATGTTACATTGGTATCAGATTCAGCTTGTCCACACACATCGTATCCTAGCGTAAGGACATCGTTGGATGGTCAGATTGCGTTCCGGCACGACCACCAACTTCAGCATCATGTCTATAGAGGAGAGTACTCATCAACCGGAATACGTCTCCCCCGAAGGAGACCTTGCTCTTCCGACTACCGCAAACACCATAGCTCTACTCAAAGCTCAGAACTACCTTCTCATGGAACATCTCCAACGCTTGGAGGCAACAGCAGCACGTCCTCTCCGCCTCCAGTAACCCCTGACTACATCTCCCTCTTCTTTCAGATGGAAGAACAAAGAAGAGAAGAAGAGGCTAGACGGAGAGAAGAAAAAGTAAAAGTTGAAGTAAGAAAGCAACAAGAAAAAGCAGATAGACGAGACTATGAGGAAGCCCAACACAAGATCGAAGAAGACCAGCGTCAGGTTGAACTCGCCGCTCGGGAACACCAACGAGAGCTCGATCGAGAACGTATGTTACTCGAGTACCAAGGGGAAAAGGAGGCCATGCATCTTAGACAGCAGCATCTCTCTTCAGTTTCCCTAGCCTCAGGTGCCACCAGCCAACCAGCAGCCCGCAACATCGACTACCGTCATTCGAAGTCAACCGAATTTTAGTAAGTATGATCGTAAGTGTGGTCATTTAGTAGTTAATCAGTTCATTCATCAGTTTACTGCTCATTTTCCATTAGCTAGGATTACAGATCCTCAGGACAAAGTCCACGTAGCGGCTCCCCACCTTACGGGTGAGGGAGTCACTTGGGAGCATTAGTCTAGTCTTCATATAGACCAGACCACATGTGTCACATCTTTTAGCTGGGATACATTTGTTCATGACCTTAAGATCAGATTCCTCCCGCCTCAGTATATGACTGGCCTGGCAGATGAGTTTTATGGACTCAAACAAAACGGGTCAACAGTGCTTCAATTTTCCGGAAAGGTTATCACTTTAGCACGACAGTTAGGGTTATCTGAGTAGGTTAAGATGGATCAATTCATTCGTGGATTAGATCCCAACATCCGGTTCACAGTTCGCAACTTTGAATCCGGTACATATGACCGGCCTTTGACTCTTGCTCAAAATGAAGAAATGAAGATGAATGGAGATAAGCCCAAGCAATCATCACAGTCCAGTACCAAACCCCAGCAGTCTGCTGCGCAGCCAGGGAAAGGTAATGCATTTCTAAAGATGCTAAGAAAGACGGCAATAATAGCTCCAGTTCAGGAGGTAAGAAGGATAAAGAATCCAAGCCTAAGAAAACCCCTAAGGAAAAGGCTAAAGCAGGCATTACTGGAGGTTATCTTCCTCCAGAGGAGCAAAGGAAATACCAATCCGAAAATAGATTCTTTTTCTGTCATACCATAGGGCATGGTAAGAAGGATTGCCACAAATGGCAAGCGGAGCAAGCCTCCAAAGCTCCTTTTGCCACAGTTGCCACAGTATCTCCAGCTCCTCCAACCCCGTCTACAACCACAAATGCAGTTCAGCTTTTACCTTCTATGCGGATTATCCTATGCCATCCATGGTATTTGATGCTAAGCAGGAGGGTGAGAGCGATGCTGCATAGAAAAGCCTCATCCGAGCTTATGGCTCTGCCAAGGGCCGGCAGTTTGTAGTCCTGTTTGACATGGGCAGTTTTGAGGATGCCATCTCTCCCCAGTTGGCTAACAAGATGAGCTGCACATTAGTACCATATCATTTGGATGTGGACGGGTTCACACCTGGTCTCTGCACCCACATATCCCAGAAGGCATAGCAGTTTGCCTTTGAAGTTCAGAAGGCCTCATTCCAACGAGATTTCATTGTCTCGCCTCTTTTGGGTTGTGACATGATCTTAGGAATCCAGTGGTTTTGTCAATATGACCCTATTCCCGATTGGGGCCAGGACACTTTTACTATCTGTAAAGGTTTTCTTGAGTCCGTCATGATTCGTGGGGATAGAAGCATTCTTGGCATCCCATTGATTTCGCACCTCCAAGCCCGACGAGCTATCCGCAAGGGAGCGGAAGGGGCACTACTTTATGTTCGTGCTGAGACAGCCTCTACCTCATCGGTAGCACCTATCTCATCTTCAGTCCCACAGTTAGCAGACCTCTTGTCCAGACATTAAGACATTATGTTTGGGGACGATCTTCTGCCCAGTCTCCCCCCATCGCGTCCTCAGGACCATCATATCGATTTGGTCCCTGGATCAGATCCTCCTAGCAAGTTCCCCTATTGTCTTTCCACCCTCAAAGGTTCAAGAGATCTTGGATTGGGACATCTCTCAGACCGCCCAAGAGATCCGTTCTTTCGTAGATCTTTGTCAAGCCTACAACACCCATGTTCACCAGTTTTCCAACCTTGCAGCACCTCTCACCGACTTGCTCAAGGGAGTGAAGACTCCTCGACAAAAAGTCTCAGTCATAGGCAAGGCGCTTGATGCATTCCGTGTGTCAAATCCCCATAGGATCTCCTCGTAGAACGCTCCTGGAACAAGACTCAAAACTTGCAAACCAACCATACAAACATGAGGGGGTGCAAGCTTGACTCACCTCCCAACCTTGACAGTCGTGGGCAAGCCCACAAGTCTTGGCTGTCCCCACCGAGCCACGAGCTGAGCTAACTAGATGAATGTACCGACCAATCTCTACCTCGTGACGTCCCATACCGCCACGAAGCTACCCTTGCGGGCCTCGAGACTGTTGCTGGTCTCGACTGCATAAAGTAGGTGCACGTCTGCACTTGATCTAGGCTCCTGACCATAGAGCTCTCACAAAGACACGCAAGACTCTATATCACTAATGACTAACCTTGGCCATCCTTTTATAGGCTCTTGGCCGGTCATCGGGCGTCCACACTTGGGTGCCCGCCCGTCCATACTTGGGTGTCCGCCCGTCCATACTTGGGTGTCCGCCCGTTAGTCTATCCCTAACTCAGCTCGCTAATCAGCCTGCCTAGCTCCAAGCTTCCCCAACCTCGAAGCTAGTCTTGTGTGCGTGTAGCACACGGTAGATACACACTGTGCACATGACACCACCGAGCCATGAGCTGAGCTAACTAGATGAACGTACCGACCAATCTCTACCTCGTGACGTCCCATACCGCCACGAAGCTACCCTTGCGGGCCTCGAGACTGCTGTCGGCCTCGGCTGCATAAAGCAGGTGCATGTCTGCACTAGATCCAGGCTCCTGACCATAGAACTCTCACAAAGACACGCGAGACTCTATATCACTAATGACTAACCTTGGCCACCCTTTTATAGGCTCTTGGCCGGTCATCAGGCGTCCATACTTGGGTGCCCGTCCATTAGTCTATCCCTAACTCAGCTCGCCAATCAGCCTGCCTAGCTCCAAGCTTCCCCAACCTCGAAGCTGGTCTTGTGTGCGTGTAGCACACGGTAGATACACACTGCACATGACACCGTGCACACACTGCACATGACACCGTGCACTCCAGAAAGCTGCCTCAAAAGCGCTTGTTTTGAAGTTAGCATCTTGGGATGAACCTTTTCAAGTCATTATTACTGAGGCAAGCAATGTAGCCATAGGTGCAGTTCTCCAGTAGGACAATAGACTCGTGGCCTACTATAGTCGAAAGTTGGATGTCGCCGAAAAGAAATTTTCGGTTTATGACAATGAGCTTTTGGGCGTGATCACAGCGCTCAAACATTGGAAGCCTTTTCTTTATGGACAGGTCTTCACAGTCAAAATAGGCCACCAAGCACTTAAGTGGCTTCAAACCATGCCAAGTGCCTAGTGGAGTGATCGGCAGACCAGATGGAGTTAGCTCTTCCAACAATTTGGAGGAATGATCGAGTACATCCCTGGAAAGCATAACCCAGCAGATGCTCTTAGTCGAAAGGTCAGCATCCAGGCAGTGCAGAAGTCTACCATTCTTAGATGGCATGAAAGACCAGCATGTCGACTCCCCTGAGTTTGGTACTAAGTACAATTTGGCCCTCACTTCTGAGCTTGGTCATTATTCAATGCAGAACGGTTGGTTGTTCTTCAAGAACTGTCTCTGTGTCATTCGAGAAAAGTGATCAGCTCTTCTCCATGATGCCCATGACTCCGTAGTTAGAGGACATAGAGGTATCAATAGTACCCTCAAGAAATTAGAACGGTAATTTTATTGGCCAAAAATGAGTTGTGATGTATATTCACATGTTCAAGCCTGTAAGATTTGTCAAAAAGTTAAGGTTTCACATACAAAGAAGGTTGGGTTACTTAAACCTTTGCCTATCTCCGACGGACCTTTCATTGATATATCTATGGACTTTGTAGAGCCTCTACCAGCATCCATCGGATCCCGTGTCAAATCCCCATAGGATCTCCTCGTAGAACACTCCTGGTACAAGACTTGAAACTTGCAAACAAACCAAACAAACATGAAGGGGGTGCATGCTTGACTCACCTCCCAACCTTGACAGTCGTGGGCAAGCCCACAAGTCTTGGCTGTCCCCACCGAGCCACGAGCTGAGCTAACTAGATGGACGTACCGACCAACCTCTATCTCGTGATGTCCCATACCGCCACGAAGCTACCCTCGCGGGTCTCGAGACTGCTGTCGGCCTCGGCTGCATGAAGCAGGTACACGTCTGCACTAGATCCAGGCTCCTCACCATAGAGCTCTCACAAAGACACGCGAGACTCTATATGACTAACGACAAACCTTGGCCACCCTTTTATAGGCTCTTGGCCGATCATCGGACGTCCACACTTGGACGCTCGCCTGTCCATACTTGGGTGCTCGTCTGTTAGTCTATCTCTAACTCAGCTCGCCAATCAGCATGCCTAGCTTCAAGCTTCCCCAAACGTCGAAGCTAGTCTTGTGTGCGTGTAGCACACGGTAGATATACACTGTGCACAATTTATCTCTTAGAGTATTTAATTATTCATTTATCAAATACTCATAGAATTTAAACATAGGATTTAAGAGAATTCTAATTTTGATATAAATTTTTTTAATGCATCTATTTATGCATCAAAATCAACTTTAATGGAAATAACACTTTTATAAAAAAAAATCCTTTTATGTATCTATTTATGTATAAAATCAAATTTAATAGGAATAACACTTTTAAAATAAAAAGAATTTCTTTATGCATCTATTTATTCATAAAAATTAATTTTTATAAGAATAACGCTTTTATGATAAAAAAATTTCCATTATGCATCTTTCTATGCATAGAAATTAAATTTAATAAGAATAAGAGTTTTGTAATAAAAAAATTTCTTTTATGCATCTTTCTATGCATAGAAATTAAATTTAATAAGAATAACACTTTTGTAATAAACAAAATTCCTTTATGCATCTTTCTATGCATAGAAATCAATTTTAATAAGAATAACACTTTTGTGATAAAAAAATTCCTTTATGCACCTTTCTATGCGTAGGAATCAAATTTGATAAGAAAGACACTTTTATAATAAAAAAATTTTCATTATGTATCTTTCTATGCATAGAATTTAAATTTAATAAGAATAACACTTTTATAATAAAAACAATTTCCTTTATGCATCTTTCTATGCATAGAAATTAAATTTAATAAGAATAACAGTTTTATAATAAAAAAAATTTATTTATGCATCTTTCTATGCATAGAAATTATATTTAATAAGAATAACACTTTTATAATAAAACAAATTCCTTTATGCATCTTTCCATGCATAGAAATTAAATTTAATAAGAATAACACTTTTATAATAAAAAAATATCTTTTATGCATCTTTCTATGCATAGAAATTACTTTTAATAATTAATATCAGTGATATCCATGCATATTCATAGGTGAATATGTACATGGAGTATTTAGAATATTTCTTTTAGATGAAAAAATGGTGGGAATTACTCTTTTGGAATAACATAAAAACAAACTTTCTTTTCCACAAAATTTTGAAAAATTTTGCCATAGCCTCCTTTGTATGGCTGACCATTTCTCATTTTTATTTTTCTTTATTTAACTTAAATTAACCCAAATTAGATTTATAGAACTCTAATCTACATAGTTTTCTAAATTCAAGAGAGTAAACAATAAGAAAAATAGTGGACACTTGGCTACATAAGTGGCAAGTCCATTTTCAATTTCATCCATATGACGATGGAAAAAAGATCCAATTAGCAGCTGGTTTCCTCTTAGGCAAAGCTTTGCTTTGGTGGAAGGAACTCAACCCTAAACCAACGACTTGGGCACAATTCGAAGACGTCTTCAAGAAAGAATTTCTCAAGAAAGAGGATGACTATGATGTTGTTGCCCGGTTTACTACTTTAACCATGACCTCGCAGAACCTCACTTATGAGGTCTATCTCTAGAAATTTAGGGACTTGCAGATGAAAGCTACGAAGATGGATTCCACTACTCTTTTGGGTTTCTTCGTAGCCGATTTACCCGACTCATACTGTTTATAGGTTAAAAATAACAAATGCAAAACTTTAGACGAAGCCATTCATTCCGCTCGTATCTATGATGATACAATGGTCTCTTTCAAGTCTAAACCGGTTACTGAGCAGGGGAACAAGCATAAAAGAAAGTTCTCTGCATCAATGGCTAGCACGAGTGAAGGAAAGTCTTCAGACCAACCTTCAAAGAATTCAACTTCGACACCAGCGAAGAAGAAACGTCTCCTTAAGGCTTTGAAACTCAAGAAGGAGGAACGTTGCTTCATCTGCGAAGAAAAAGGACATATGCGTAACGAGTGCTCGAAGCAAAAGGGTGCAAAGACCAACGTAGGACCCAAGCCAAACGCAGCTAACCAGTTGTCTTTGACAGGTACGTCAGTTACTGTACTTTCTCGCTCTAGTGCATGTTCTGATTGTCTGTTCAACTCTAAAGTTTTTGGCTTACATGATCTTCTCCGAGTTTATGGAGAAGTGAATGGCCATAGAATCCACATTCTTCTAGACCTTGGCAGCTCACAGAATTTTGTTAATTACAAACTTGTGCAAAAATTGAGTCTTGACACAACACCCAGTGATGATACCTATGAGGTACGCCTACCTGCGGGTCGGCAAGTATGGGATCGAAAGGTGGAGACGCTACCGATCCGGATTCAGGACTACAAAGATACTCTGGAATGGTATATTATGCACCTAGAACATGTAGACTTGTTATTAGGGATTGAGTGGTTTAAGACTCTTCAAGTCCAGATAGATTGGTCTAGTCATATTTTTTCTTTTGAACATAGGAACACCCAGTATAGTATCTTAGGTGATTGTATACATCCCTCTCAGGGATCTCTTGTAAATACAGTTGATTTTGGTAATATAATGGATTCTTCTTTGTATACTGCTTTCCATTGTGTATTGATTTCACTTTTTTCATTTCTCATACTTTCTATGGATATCAATGAATTAAGTGTATTTGAAACAACTCGAAGATTATTTGAGGATGGGCCAGATCCGTCCAAGTAAATCACCTTGGGGTGCACCTGTGTTGCTTAGGAGAAAGAAGAACAGCACCTGGAGAATGTGTATAAATTACAAGAGATTGAACAAGCTGACAATTAAGAACCGTTATCCTCTCCCTAGATCAGATGACGTGATTGACTGGTTAGCAAGAGCGAAATATTTCACGAAGATAGATTTACGTACTGGCTATCACCATATACGTATTCATGAAAGGCATGTTGAAAGAACCGTCTTTCGGACTACGTATGGCCATTACGAATTTCTCGTATTACCTTTTGGGTTAACCAATGCTCCACTCACTTTCCAGCAACAAATGATGAACGATCTTTTTCGTGAACATTTGGAAAAATTTGTGGTTGTGTTTCTGGATGATATTTTGATATATAGTCGTACTCTTGAGGATCACGTTAGACACCTTACGATTGTCTTAACTATTTTAAGACTGAATCGACTATATGCTAAATTAAGTAAATGTGAGTTTTTCATGACAGACATCATTTACTTGGAACACAAAATCATTAGAGATGGATTGAGCATTGACTATGACCGAGTTCAAAAGGTTCTGGCCTGGCCTATACCCGAACAGTGAAACAACTTCGTTCTTTTCTTGGTTTTGTTGTTTTTTTCGGAAATCCGTGCGGGAGTACTCTCAGCTCAACTCGCCAATCAGTCTGCCTAGCTCCAAGCTTCCCCAAACCTCGAAGCTAGTCTTGTGTGCGTGTAGCACATGGTAGATACACACTGTGCACATGACATACTCCCCTTCCTCTAAGAGCTCACTCCTGAGCTCACTAAAAAGCCAGGGTAATCTCTCTGAAGAGTAGTCAATGTCTCCCATGTAGCATCCTCCTCAACACGATCCTTCCACTTGATCTTGTATTCCGTGATAAGCGTATTACGCAATCTTCTGTCACGAAATCCAAGAATCTTTTCAAGTTCATGTGGAGCAAATGTCATGTCCTCGACATCTATGATTTCTTGAGGAGTAACTAACTGGTCTGTTCCACCCAGTACTTCCTTAAGTCTACTGACATGAAATACAGGATGAACTTTCACATGAGAAGGCAAATCCAATTCATATGCAACTGAACTAATCTTTTGGACTATCCACACCTCTCTATCCCGGGAACAATTTCACTACCAACCTGGGTGGCATGAGAACGCGGTCACCATTAGGAAGGGATGTATGTTAACCACTCCGTAGGGTTACATAGTTTCACCCGCTCGACCTATCGTAAGGTGCTTTGCCATCTTAGCCATCCGTACGCACACTTATCTTTTGCAAGGCGGCATCGGAACATATAAAGTGGCCTTACCTTGAGCTTAATGTCAAATAGGGAAACTCTAAGGACTTCGTGTACATACTTGCTCAAGGCTAGTAAGAGAGTCCAGACCATTTTTAAGTTTTGCCGGCCTAGTGTAAAAGCTACACTTGTATATAAGTCATTTTCGACACTAAGCAATACACAATCATTCCTTTGCAATAGAATACTTGTGAGCTCCCCTTCTTCTCTACTCTTGCTTGCTTGTATGCTATTGGATTCATGCATGTTAGATAGATGCTTGCTTGAATAGGTTTACTTGTAGGTTTCCCTCTTGCATTAGCTTCTTCTTTTTTTCCCGCTTTTTATGAGATAGAAGTATTGCAAAGGACCGTTTCTTTTTGCCTCCATCTAGGCATAGAGAGCTCTACCTTCACTCCATTGGAGGATGCGATGGACGAGCTAGTGTAGTGTGCACCCACATTGGGAAGTTGCAATTGTGGCTTTAAGGTAAAGTCCAACGACACATGCTTCGGCAAGGCTATGTTGACTTGAACACCTAGTCTGTGAATTTATTCATGATTTGGTTTTTTCATGACTAATGATGCCATGCTTGAGACGGTGAAGGACTATCTGCGAGGGTATCAAGCTTTCCTCTTTGTCGATAACTTTTGGTTGGTGGTCCCCATTTCATGTTTGGTTGAAATGCACTAGAGAATTGCAACTTAGTAACTATTACTCCATACTTTAATTATTTTATCCTCCACACGTTAATGCACTTTTAGGGGCTTACTAAGCTTGGTGTGGGATCCAAGAACTAACCAAAACACGATTCTACAAAATCTTAGGTTTTCAAGTTGTCTTGACAAATAGACTTGGATTTGTGATCTTTGCAATTAAAGTATTAAGGAAAATGTGAATGCATGTCATTTTGAATCAAAATGTCAGCGATATACTAGCAGCCAATATATTTACATTTTAGTAGATTGGGCATCTTCTGATTTAATATTGGCTTTTGTCTAATATAATGACTTAATATATATTGGCTGTGTCTAACATAATGAATGGAAATATATGGTTGTTTTTGTAGGTTGGGGCTTGTTTGGTAAGTCAAGACAAGGTTATCCTTGGTAAGTTCTGCATAAATTATTACTTCCTTTGTTACTGTTTGTTGTAGCTTGGACTTTTATAAGTGTAAGCTTGTACACTATCTAGGTCTATCATTTAGCTCATGCATCAGCTCCCTTGAGACTCATTTGCATGCGTCATGTCTACTGGGGAATGCTAGGGCTAGGGTTAGCAGACATCAGGTCATTTGGGAGTCTTGACAATGAAGGGGCAAAGGCCTGGGGTGTTTTGAGATAGGTACAAATGACAAAATCCTGAGGCATTAGTGTACAAAGTTGCTGGGGTCAGAACTTATGGAGGAAAACTTGCAGTCAAGGAGCATGAAAATCAGACCAGCAAAGGAAAATATGCAGCATGGCGATCGAGCAGTTGAGGAACTCAAAGAGCGGCTAGTAGATCACTGCTATGAGTCCCGTGTGTTGTCGTCTAGGCTGACTACCAATGCCTTGGCCTCACACAAAATAAGGATGAGGGTTCTTAAACCTTTGATTGCAATGCATTGCTTTTTGTTGTGATCTCTTTTCAAGTTTCAATGAATAAATAATTTATTTTATTATTATCATTTAACTATGTTTGCTAGCCATTCTATAAGTGTTATATTTATATTTGATAATAATAATGTAATGCATCTTCGACCCCCCCTACAATGCTGGTTGACCTGTTTTGCAGGAAGTTGGGCAGCATTTTGGGCGGCCATGCCAGTTGTCACCTGGCATGGTCACCGAAGCATCAAAATACAGGTTGCTGCAAAAGCACAACGCGCATGTGCAAAAAAAAAAAGTTTTGAAAAAAAGTGGTGTGGCGTTGATGATGTGGCATTGACATGTGGCAAGATAGTAGCGCATGGTTACCTTACAGGTTTGGAATAATGCGAGTAGCTTTTGGAAAGCAAAAGATTAAAAGCTTTTTAAATACTAAAAAGAGAGGAGCTTTTATTATTATAAAAAGATGCTTTTTGGACTATAAGTGAGTTTTAAAGCACTTTTCTCAAGTGCTTTTGGGCAAGAACTATAAATTCAGCTATTCTCTCATTGTTGAGGCATGTAAAAAGACAAGATAGCTCTCTAGCTCTAAGAACTTGTACTCAAGACTCCTCCAAGGAGTTTTATCTAATATAACTCGGAGGGGGGGGGTCAGCCCAAGGCTATTTCGATCCCTAGTGTGGTGTATTCTTTCTCTACTTTTTCTCTTTTGTTTATTTTTAGATTTTCTTAAGGTTTTACTTGTGAAATTGTTGTTTCTTGAAGATAAGCTAAGTACCTATGCCATAGTCCTCACAAAGGCCTGTTTCAGTGGTATTAGCGAAGGTTATATCTCTCTCCTAGGAGGGATAATGATCTTTACACGTGGTGCTTTTTGCTTTTTCTTCAACCAATGGGAAGTACTTACCACCGAGAAGACTCAAGAACCCACATGGTCAAAGAAACTATGACCAATTTGGACACTATTCTCCAAGATCCTGACTTGATGAGAATTTTTGAGCAACTATCTAAGAAGATTGAGCAAATGAAGAAAGGGGATGAGCAACCAACAAAGGAGGATGCGGCTGAAAATCAAAAGTCTTCATCAAAGAGGTATCCCTTAAAGAGATTACCTAGTGCTCCACCTTCTCGTGGAAGGAAGAGGAGCCATTCCAAATCAGCCCACTCTCATTGTGGAAAAAGTTGACATGGTTGGAAAAGATCTAGGAGCCCATCTTCTTCATCAAGCCTTTCATCTTCCTCATCTTCTTCTTCTTCTTCTTTTTCCCCTTTTAGGTCACCGTCTCCACGGCATGGAAAGAAAGGGAAGAGAGGTAAACACAAAGCTAAGGAATTCAAAGGAGGAGGAAGGATGGTGCGGTTTACACCATATGATGGAGCTTATGGTTACACATGCAAAGCCCTCACTTTTATTCACTAATTTGATATTGCTTTTGGTTTTGAAAACTATTGAGAGTCATCCAAGATTTGCATGGCTAGTTTACATCTTACGGAGACAGCTAATGCATGGCGGGGTGCACTCATGGTTGAGGGAACATTTCCCAAGAAATGAAAAGACTTCAAAAAGCAGTTTTATGATTGGTTTTTTAAATGAAAAGACTTCAAAAAGCAATTTTATGATTGGTTTTTACGCATTGATCCATATGAATGAGCTTCAGAATATGAGAAGCCCGATGAGTAGCCTCATGAGGAAAGGCATCTCGGTGTTGCTTGCCATGAAGACAAGCCACACAAGTGGAGTGAGGATTTCAATAGTGGAAGACCCTCGATCATCTACTGAGAAGACAGTAGCAGAGAAGTATAATTCTGATGCCCATAGCAAGCATGCCATAAATCTGTATCCACATGAGCTACCAAGGCATGATAGTTGTGAAGAAGTTGCAGTAGATGAGATTGGGACTCATTCAAAGAGCCATCAAAGTACTTCAATTGATAAAGACGGTAGACCACCTTCCTAGATACCTGTGGCAACAATCTGCAAGGTACGGTGTTGATGATCTCAAGAACGGAACTCTCGAAGTAAACACCATATCCTCCTTTCTCCATAATCTGAAAAACTGAGAGGAGATTGCTAGAGAGCTTGGGAACATGAAGCACATCCTGGATGGTAGAAGGATGGCTCGGGGAAGAATTAAGTTGCACATTACCAACCAAAGAGGCCTCCAAGTTGAAAGCATCACCAATGGACACACTGTCGAAGAGATGGGACGAATGTCATGAAGAATTTGCCCTTGCAGACTACTATCCAAGGAGGAGCCAGGTACTTTATGCTTATTATTGATGATTACTCACGCAAAGTTTGGGTTTATCTCTTGGCAAGCTTTCTTCCGCTTCCGAGAGTGGGTGACTGTGGTTGAGACTGCAACCACACAGAAGGTTCGACAAGTCCTTTCGACAGTGGAGGAGAATTCATCTTCAAAGCCTTTCATAATTTTTGCTCACAGAAAGGTATAAGCCATCAATTTTTCACACCTTATACTCCTCAAAATAATGGTGTGGTTCTTCTGATCTTCCTTCCTCTTTCTGGAGAGAAGCTGTGAGCACTGTTGTTTACATTATCAACCGTTCTCCTACAAAGGTGGTTTCTCATATGATTCCAGAGGAGGCTTTTACTGGACAGAAACCTTCCGTCTCTCATTTCAAGGTTTTCGGTTGTGATGCCTATGTTCATATCCTTGGTTTACCAAATGGATGTCAAGTCTGCCTTTCTTAATGGTGACTTAGATGAGGAGGTGTATGTTGAACAACCTCAAGGTTTTCAGGTTCCTGGACATGAGGGTAAGGTGTATAGATCGCACAAGGCCCTTTGTGGTTTGAAACAGGCACCCAAGGCGTGGTATGATAAGATCGATGTCTTCTTTCTTTCCCTTGGATTCAAGAGATGCTTTGCAGACAAAAATCTCTATGTCTTTGCTCAGGATGCTTTGCTATGTTTGATTATCTCATATATTGATGATTTATTGATCACTGGCTCACATCTTGCCAAGATTAAACAGCTTCTGCCACCAAATGTATTGAGGTCCACTTTCACTTCGTTTGGAGTTGGTCGTCGACGGCATCATTACACTGGAGTATTGTCCTTCTAAGGACAACTTTGTTGATCTCTTCACCAAACCTCTTCCTCGAGAGCTCCTTACCCGTATGGGAGTTGGATCTCCGTGCTGGAGCTGAGAGGAGGTGTTGGACATGTCATCTCTAGCTCTCTTTTACTCCATTTTATGTCCCTTTTTATCCAGATATTTATCTGATGACGTTAGGGATTTTTCCCATATTTTTTCACTATTTTATAGCTTATTTTTAGGCATTTATCACTTTTGCTACGATCATGTGCCTTTTGCTACTGGCTGATTGCTCTCCAAGAAATGTTCATAAGCATGATCATTGTGCCTTCATATTTATTCAATACTTTCAGTTCTTGGCTCAAGTGTTGGATCTCTCTTGGTTGTCTACTCTCTTGTGTGATCTCTATTTGCTTCCGCTTCATATTCACATATTCTCACATGCCCAAGTCTATCGTTGGTGATCAAGATCCCAGGACCACCAGTTTGTTTTGGAGAGCATTGTTTGATAATATGGGGACGAAATTGGATTTTTCTTTCTCATATATCCACAGACAGATGGCCAGAGTGAGATAGCGAATTCAACCATATTGGATTTGTTGAAGTGCTATGTGGAAGAACAAAAAACGGAGTGGGAGAAGTATCTTCCACTAGTAGAGTTTGCCTACAACAATACAGTGCATAGTTTCATAGGAAAGGCATCGTTTGAGGTTGTTTATGGCAAAGTTGTACTACCACCGCTTCTAAGGACTAAGGATGAGGTCTTTGCAGTAGATGCATATGTCAGAGATTTGGATATGGCTTTTGCACAGGTGTGGACAGCCATAGAGAGGTCAAGGGCTAAGCAGAAAAAGGTTGTGGGTAAGCATAGAAGGGCGGTGGAGTACAAGAAAGGTGATTGGGTATTGTTGAAGTTTGAGAAAGCAAGGCTTCACAAGAAGAAGGGCAAAGAGAAGGTTTATCCTAAGTTGTTCAACAGATACTATGGACCTTTCCAAATATTGGAAAAGATCAACAATGTGGCTTTTAAACTAGTATTACCCGATTATTGGAGGATTCACAATGCTTTTCATGTGAGTCTCCTAAGAGCTTATAAGGGTCCTGAACCTTTGGAACCAATGAATGAGGATCCACGAGAAGTTGAAGAGCTAGAGGAAGTTCTTCAACGAGAGCAGATTGTCTTTCATAAGGAAAGAAGAGGATTGCATGGCAAGGTTACTAGAAAGTACCTTGTTAAGTTCAAGAATTATTCGGCTATGGATGCCAAGTGGGTGGATGAGAACTTCTTTGCGCAGTATCCTAGATTTTACAAGCATATCAAGAAGATTTTTAGTTGAGGACAACTGATTAGAAGTCGGGAGGATGTCATCGGACTTTGTATTTTGACATCCAAGGAACCGAGAACCAAGGAGAATGCTCAAGATTTATATTTCATTGCAGGGGATAAGTGTTCTAGAACTCGAGGAGGGTTGTCCAAGTTATATCCAAAAGGAGTAACTTTGAGATTGAACAACACTAATCTTTTGTACAAGAGTCATGGGACTAGCCATCTCATGGAGACATTGTTTATCAGTGAAGGAAATCAAAACTGAGTACATGGATATGAATACTGTTAGTCTACCATAGTTAGAGAGTGGCATGGGTAGTTGGACTACAGTAAGAACTGGTGTAAAAACCAAGGAATCGGTGTCAAAACCAAGGAACTGTATGTGCATTCATTTGTTTATTTGATTTATGTTTGTGAGCATATTTGTGTGTGTGCCATGGGTTGGGGACGCCTGGTTAAACCCAAGGACAAGCATGTGTACACGTGTTTGTTTCTGTGATTTATGTTTGTGAGCATATTTGTGTGTGTGCCGAGGGTCGGGGACGCCCTGTTAAACCCAAGGAGGACAAGCATGTGTGCACGTGTTTGTTTCTTTTGAGATATAACGGGTGCGTGTTGATCGTGACAGGAAGAGATTCATGTTGGGAGACTCCTTTCTGAGCGCGACTCTAGAGGTGCAAGGGATGGGAGTATTTACTAGAGAGGTCAAACCCAAGGACACTATGTGTGAAGGGTGAAAACCGTGAGAGCAAGATGCTCCCCAAAGCCAAGCACAAGAGAAGAGGAGGACATTCCGCATGGAGAACCATGTCTCAAGAGCTAGAGAGAGAAGAGCTAAGCCCATAAAAAAAGGCAGAGAAAAGCAAGACCTAATAGTTGAGGACAACTGTTTAATAAGTTGGGGGGATGTCATTGAAGCATCAAAATACTGGTTGTTGATATGCAAAAATGCAATGCACGCGCACACGGGAAAAAAAAAATTTAAAAAAATAAAAATAAAAAATTAAAAATAAAATAAAATAAAATTAAAAATAAATAAATAAAGAAGTATAAGTATAAGTATAAGTATAAGTATAAGTATAAGTGCTGATGACATGGCGATGGTGACGTGGCAAGATAGCAATGCAAGGTCACCTTACAACCTTGGAATGATGCAACTAGCTTTTGGAAAGCAAAAGATTAAAAGCTTTTTAAATACTAAAAAGAGGAGAACTTTTATTATTGAAAAGATGCTTTTTGGACTAAAAGGAAGTTTTAAAGCGCTTTTCTCAAGTGCTTTTGGGCAAGAACTGTAAATTCAGTTATTCTTTCAGTGTTGAGACATAAAAAGACAAGAGAGCTCTCTAGCTCTAAGAACTTGTACTCAAGACTCCTTCAAGGAGTTTTATCTAATATAACTCGGAAGGGGGGAGCAGCCAAGGCTATTTCGACCCCCAGTGTGGTGTCTTCTCTCTCTACTCTCTCTCTTTTGTTTATTTTCAGATTTTCTCAAGGTTTTACGCGTGAAATTGTTTTTTTCTTGAAGATAAGCTAAGTACCCCTTACAAGGGCCTATTTCACCTAGCAAGTCATGGGCGGGCGGTGCGGGCTGGTTGGGCCAGACACTGGACATTTATGGGCAGCCCAGTGTGTACTCATGTGTAGGAAAATACAGGTCATGGAGCTAGCAGACCAGCCCCCTCCTATCCCTGTTTATAGGGAAATTGGTTTATTGCTCATTATCTCACATTTTGGGGACTTCTCTATCAAAAACACAGGTGCAAGGATGGGCTGAACCAGATCTGCAGCCAGCTTTTGCTAAAGGGGACTGCCGCCTACTGCAGTTGGGCTGAGATGTAAATTGTAATAGAGATCAATTCTTTGGCTTTCATCCCGGCAATTGGACAGCCATACATCTGCAATTGGAGATGGGAAGTGGATCAGCTGCTAGTGTTTGCTGAGATCTGGGATCTACTGCGGGGCCTACTTTTGAGATTGGTCTACCTTTTGGGATTACCTTTTGTACGGATGAAACATTCAATTGTATTTCTTTGCGTTAAGAGTAGAGTAGGTTACTTGTGAATTGTTGTGTTGAAGTCTGCCACTATACATTCTATCTCTACACTTGCATTGCACTAGTGGTCTTACATTTGGTATCAGAGCCTAACCTTTTTTAAGCTGGATTTGTGCTCCAAGGGTGGGATGTGTGGATGCTCTATAGTTGGGAACCACTGTGAGTTTGGTTTGAGAGCAGATAGCAGAAGGAGGTTTTGGCTGTGGGCTAGACAGTTTTTGATAAAGTTCATGCATAGTGGATTCATTGATGCAGAGTGCCTTAAGAAAACCTTTTCTTAGGACCAGTCTTTCGCTATATGAGCCTACAAGAAGCTTTGATTGATCCACCCATACTTGAGATACTGCATAGATATCATCAGACTCAAAGGCTTCTTATGCTCTGTTCTTGTTCTCATTGTTGTCACTCACAGTATTCTTTCAAAGCAAGAATAGGAGCATTTTTTTGTTTTGCAAGAATAGTGGAAGATTTTGAGAACTCGTCAAAGCAAGCTAGAGAGACAAGTACCAGTCAGAAGAGCTACGGGAATGGCTAGTGCAGCAATTGTTTCAATCAACATCAGAAGATTCAATTCCTACTTCAACTAAGATAAGGGCGTAGGTGGAGATGAGGATGACTCTGCTCCTCACTGTTCCAAAATAAGCAAGAGCAGATGCTACATGCCTCAGCCCCATTCATGGCCCAGGCCTTTTCTAGTGAGAGGTGCACCATCTTGTCTCTCATAGACACCCAAAGATTAGCTTGCCCCCGAACTTGGGCAATTTCTGCAACTTTCAATAAAAAATGGACTCTGCTAGCAACATGGTCAAGACGCTATGTAACCAACCATCCCACTTCCTTGGATAAGGACCCCTCTTTTGTCCCTCTTCACTAGAATTGCAGGATCACAAGCTTTACATCATGAAGTTTTTCCTAGATTCCTGAGCCATCCCTACCCTTGTGCCATAAACACCTAACCAGCTAGGAGTGTGGAAAGTTGTGCAGGGAGTGTATGGAACAGGGCTAGGGGTGTAAAGAGTGGGATAGCGAGAACGATTTCTTGGACTGGCGCTGTGTTTGTATGGTTGCTTCTTTTGTCTTTCCTATAGAAGGTCAAGCCTACCTTTTAACCTTTGCATGCAAATGCATGTAGCACTTGCTTGTGAAAGTTTGACCTTGGAGGAGGTAGAATCTTGCCTTTATTGTTCTAAGTTAAAATTTGAAGAGCTTTCAAAGTATTTTAAGAATAAAAGACGACATTGTTTTTTTATGTTGTTGATTGTAAAAGGGTTTTTGGACTTCTATATATGTCTATGCAGGGATTGGTTATAATGGATTTCCTAGGGGCTGCTCTGATGATTCACTTCCATGGGCAAAGGTATTTTCATTGCTTGAAAACAATTTTGCATTCTAGCAGCCCATGGTGTTTCTACTTAATGCTGTGCTTTCTTCCAGATGTCAGTTGATGACGATCCGCTGCAAACAAAATATCCGTAAGTGCACAGCACTTGTGTTGGCCCTTGTGACAGAATTTATCTTGAACTTTCAAAATTATGTAGAAAATGGTTTTTCTAGCCATGTTTATACTAGCATTTGTTTTTATTTCATGCAGGTACGTGTGCCATGCAGAAGTTAATGCCATTCTCAACAAGAATCATGCGTCAGCTTGTGGCCAGGTATACACTTGGTGCTACTGTACTCCGATGAGCTTTTGCCTGTAAAGTGATATCCTGCTTCATACCATTAGAGCAAGTTTACTGTTGCTTGCATGGAGTCAGTAGAGGATCCCCTCTGCCTCTGCATCTCCTACTTTGCCCTGCAACAGGAAACTTTTCTGCCTTGAGGTTTTCTTTTTGCTGCAAGTTGTGCAGGCTTTTCTTATGGCTAACATTTTATTCTGCTCATTTTCTTGTCTCAGCGCCTCTATGTGACAATGTTTCCTTGCAACGAATGTGCGAAAATCGTCATTCAGGTTTCTATTACTTTTTCAACTTCAGAGCCTCATTTCATATACATGTGTTTAGAGAGAAGAAAGAAAGAAAGAAAGAAAGATTGTATTAATGTCTCTTTCAAGCCAAAGAGAACTGGCCTATGAGACAAAACCATTTACAATGTATGTGGTATCTCTGAGTATCAGATGGTGCTCAGTGCACAATACAACAATTGGAAGAAAACTGAAAGAAAACTGCTACTGTGAGGTCGGGATGTATGTACATATATAAGGATGGAGCACTAGTGGGGTAAATGCACAACTATATGCTAGGGTGATACAACGATGCTCAATGCAGGCATGCTAGTCAACTCCATCCTGTGGTGAAAGGGGGGGGGGTGTAGTATGTCATACATGTCAGCGCTGCCAGTTGTAATGATATGCAAGATGGCCGCTAGATCAATGGGTCCCGGCTGTCCTCTCTCCTGTAGTCGCCTTTGTTGTCGTACCCGAATGTCCCTGATCATATGTCAATGTCTGTGGGAAGGTCGGTATCCAGGCGCTCGTGGACGTTGCAATGCTCAAATCTCCTCTGCTCTCCTCAAAGTGACCCCTCAGCCCATCACTGTGGGATCTGGCATGGCTGTCTGGAAGAAATCGGTCAGCTGAGTCTGTCGGATTTGGGATCTCCTCTCTTGACTGGAGTAACTGCTCTCTGTGTCGGTATATCTCTAGTAAGAAGCGCCCAAGTACTCGTTGGTCTGATATCTGTAGGATGGACTGAAAAGATGTGTCTGTTCCTTTGAAGAGAGTAGGGTAGGTGGCTCTGATCCCATCATAATATGGACATCTGCATACAAAGTGTGACTCGCTCTCCACATCCTCTTTGCATAATCTGCATAATCTCTCCTCCCGCGGGATGCGGGCTGCTTGTCCAGCCTCAATCTCCAGGGGGTGTGATAAAACTTGGAGCTGTCCAATCACTACTCTCAGAGCATGTGGAAGATATAGATCCATGTAGTGCGGTCTCTGAATGAAACCATCATAAGTCAGCATCAAGAAATGATCTCTGTAGTATGCCATCTTCGTACGGAGAGGCTGTGATGGTGTCACCCATGTGCGCATGATATGTCTCTGAATCAGCTCCTGCCTGATGACTCTATTCCTCTTAGTGTGTGAGAGGGAGAGGTGTGGGGCATGTAGATCATATTGGGTAGGTGGTAATCGGTCCATATCATACCCAAAACTCTAGAGCCACTGGACTACTTGTGTATACCATGAGCGACTGTCCCTTGACTCTGCAAGCTGCGTGGATGCCTCAAAAGCAATGCGCGGGAGTCGGTCCACCGGCATGTCATTGAGTCTGTGCAAGAAACATACTGTCTGACAGAGTGCCTCCACTAGCATTGGTGGTGCAGCAAACTCTGCTCTCACAATGTCATGGGGAACGGATGGCTTGCTACGAACCATCCGGGATAGCAATATGACCTGTGGGCGCTCTATCTGGCTCCATGTGGAGGCTGCCAAGCTTGGTGTCCAAACTGGGGCTGTGTACATCACGGCTGGGGTGACTAAAGTGTCAAAAGCCACCGTTTTGTACGGGGCTTCTGGAAATGTGCCTGATGGCTCTGTCTCTCTAGCATAGCCAAGGCTGCATAGCCTCGGGTGAGTCGATCATGGGCTGCCTGCGTCATAGAGAATCGCCCGGCTCTGCTGGTGAATTTAATCCCCAAATATACATAAGATGTAGATACCTCTACTTGGCTGCCCTCAAACATAAAAACAGATCTCCTCCTCATTGCTGGAAGATCATAACCTTGGTTTTCCCAAGGTTCACTGTGAGGCCTCTGTCTCTGCAGAAAAGCTCTAGAGCCCCTAGATGTTGCTGTAGTCCCTCTTGTGTCTCTGAAATCAGGATAATGTCATCAGCATATAGCATAATATGTCCCTGTGTGTCCGAGATCTACCCGCGGACTCCACCTCCTTGCTGAATATAGTCTGCTACCTCGTCGATGTATAGCCCGAAGAGGGTGGGAGATAGTGGGCATCCTTGCTTCACACCAATGGTGCTAGCAAAGTCTGCAGACATACCTCCTGGGCATCTGACCCTGGCTGCCACATGCTCATAAAGAGCATAAATTCCCCACATCATCTCTGTAGGTACTCCCAGTGTCATGAGTCTCTGAAAGAGCCGCTCTCGAGGAACCGTATCGAACGCTTTGCGGAAATCCCCAGAGCAGCAATGTAAGTACCTGCCCCAGCTCCTGGCCTGCTCAATCAGTATCCTGAGAGTGAAGACATGGTCAATGGTGGAGAAGCCTTGCCGAAAACCTGCCTGTCCAGGGGCTCGGAGACTGTGGGCCTCTTCATAGTGACTAAGCTCTGCCTCTCCAATACTGCCCCATATAATTTGGCCAATGTATGACCAACCATGATAGTCCTGTAGTTGGTTGGGTTCATACGGTCCCCAGCTTTATGTAAAGGCACTACAGTATGCATAGTCCATGTCTGAGGCAACCCTCTGCTAGAGCTCTGTTAAAGAGCCAGGCAATGAAAGGTGACAGAGTCTCTGCTGCATATATAAGGTGCTCTCCCTGGAGGCATGTGTGATCCGCGGCTCTCCCATGCTGTAATCTCCGTGTAGCTCTAGTGACCATCTCGCTGGTGAAGAAAGTAGGGGCTGTGGGGCGTTGCTCTGATGGCTGAGGGTTAGGTGGCTGGGCTGGGATCTGGTATAGTCTCTCCGTGTAAGCATGCCATGTAGCAGGGTCCTCTATTGGTGTGGGTGGGGAAGGCTCCTTGAGCTGGCGCCAGGCCACATCTGCATCCCGGCTCATCAGCAAGTGGTGGATGTCCCAATACTGTGCCTCCTCATATGCCTGTCTCTTACGTCTAGTAAGGGCGGACATCTGTTGTCCAGCCTGGCATAGTGTAATTTGGGCCAGCTCTCTCTGTACTCCCAGTTGTCTGCATAACTGGCGGCACTCATCATCATACCAGCGGTTCTGGGGCATAGTCCTAGAACAGGTGCTCTCCATGCCATGTGTAGTGTGGGGGAAGCTCTCCATGGCTGCTGAATGCAATACTGACCAGCTTGTAAAGCCTCCTTTTCCTGTCTCCATATCTCTCTTTCTTGTTTCCAATTGTCCTCTAGCTTGGTGAACTGCTCCATCATTTGTTTCACGGCCGCGTTGAGGTTGCTGTCCGCCATTTTCTTGTTGGTTTTCACGGCTGTTTCCGGTGTATCCAGCCTGGAATTTTCCATTTTCTTAGTATCTCCCATAGTGGGGGGTGTTCTTGAGTGCTCAGGTCCTTATGGAGGAGGGAAGATGGGGGTGGGAAAGGAGCTCTCTCAGGTGAAAAGAGCTCTCAGTCTGCAGCGCTTCCCACAGTTAAGGGCGGGGTGGGTTAGCACAGAGGGTGGGGCGGTTGGCGCAGAGCCGAGGCGAGGGGGCAGCGAGAGAGAGAGAGAGAGAGAGAGAGAGAGAGAGAGAGAGAGAGAGAGAGAGAAAGTCATATTAACGTCCACGGAATGCCTTGAAGGCATATGGGACCAAAAAGCGGTACCTCACAGTCATTACAATGCACTTCGGGGTGCACTTAGGCACAAGCAAAAGATTAATGAAAACCCTAAGATGATAAACAACTATCTGTGATACAAAAAATGCCAATGGCACATTAGAATGCTAGTCAATTGGGTTTAGGCTTACGGAAGTCCTCGATTATTGCCCTTCCGTCACGGTAGGCTGCCCACTTTCCAGCTTGGCGGGCTGCTCGGACTTTGGCGAGTTCTGCAGTTTTGTTTTTAAGCTGTAGGGGAGTGAGTTCATCAGCTAACCAGAGCCTGGTGCCCTGTAATGATTTGGACTGTCGGAGAACTTGGATCTTGTCCTGTTTATTGTGATATTTCGCATTGGCATGCTTCCCTTTCTTGACAAGAGAGAGAGAGTGGCGGGAGGGGGCTACGAGGAGGGAGAAAGAGATGGCGGGAGGCTGAAAATGCAGGGGGGGGAGGGATGTCGGGGCTCTGAAAACGCAGACGGAGAGAGAGAGAGAGAGAGAGAGAGAGAGAGAGAGAGATGGCGGGACTGAAAACGCAGAGGGAGGAAGAGAGCGTGGGCTGAAGCACAGGCAGTGGGCAGCTTAGGCAACAACGCAGGCAGCAACAACACGATGGGAGAGAGCAGTGCGGGCAGCAGCAGCGTGATGGGAGAGCAGCGCGGGTAGCAGCAGCACGGGAGAGAGGAAGAAGAAGAAGAAGAAGAAGAAGAAAGAGGAGGAGGAGGAGAAGGAGAGGGAAGAAGGTAGAGAGTATTAATGTCTGCAGAAGGCCAAAATGACCTATGAGACACAACACATAATAAAGACCATGCCAGTTTTGAGCTATATCTGTGGTCTAGCAATAGAAAAAAATAATCCTACTTAACTACTAATAAAAAACAATCATCTTGGGGTTTGGACTAATGAAAATTTTCAATGAGAGCTCTTTCCTTACGATAGATTGCGCATTTGCCTTCTTTCCGAGATGCTTTAACTTAGGCTGATTCTGTATTAGTCTGCTTGAGTTGCTTCCTCAGAACCTTGTTGTGAAACTTTGGCAAATACTAGCTTCTTCCAATCAATCATTCACATGGCTTCACCTAGTTGAACATCCGAGTATCCCTCCTCATTTCCATCCATGTTCCATCTTGAGAGAGAGAGAGAGAGAGAATGTATGTAAAGTATGCAAGTAGTGTATTTGTAAGTGTGTATGCATGTATGTATGTAATGTAAGTATGTATGTGTGTATGTATGCATGTAAGGAAGTAAGCATGTAAGTGTGCATATAAGTAAGTATGCATATAAATATGTTTGTATGCAAGCATGCATGTAAGGAAGGGTTTTTGCTTTTAAGTCTGTATCTGTGTCTGTAGCATGTAAGATGTAATCATATATGTATGTAAGTGTTAAGTCTGTATCTGTGTCTGTATGCATGTAAGAATGTAAGATATAATCATGTATGTATGTAAGCATGCATGTGAGTAAGCGTTTGTGCGTGCACGTCTCCAACATAGTTGAAATTGCAATCTTCAGGTTTTTGATTAAATGTGTAAGTAATTTTGTGTTGTGGGAGTACAATCAAATTAGACAGTTCGGAGGAGGTTAAATGGGTTATCCCACATTTAGATTAAACACAGCAAATCATATGGTGCATGAATTTTCTTAGACAACGTGATAATAATTCACCAAGTAGTGTCGTGCATGTGAATGGATTCTTTGCAGGCAGGAGTAGCTGAAGTAGTTTACTTCATTGGCAAGAACTCTTCATCAGATTGTTCATATACTGCATCAAGGAAGCTGCTTTCTATGGCAGGAGTCAAGGTCGGGCTTTTTCAAGCGAGAGGAAGGCTGTCAACTCTGAGGCTATGTTGTGTGTGAGTAAGTAAACCTTAAATAACCTGGTGTGACTGGTTTGATTTTAGGTTTGGCAACATCAACCTGCGCATCAAAAAGTCATCCTGGACTTCAAGTGACAATTGGGATTTTCGGGGACCCATTTTGATGGAGAATATCAAACTCATCCATCAATGATGATGATGTAAAAGCTCATCTATGGTACATAGGCTAGTATATGGCCATTCTCAAGTGTGCGTGGTGGTGTGCTTGGAATCAATTGTAGATTACATGCTTTGCTTTGATCCTTCCTAGTTATCATTAATTTATCATGGTAGTAGAGCCATCTAAGGTTCTGATCCTTCCTAGTTATCATGGTAGTAGAGCCACCTAGGGCTAGGATCATTGTAAATTAGGCTAGGTTTAGAAAGAGATTAGTTACTTCACTACTAGTAGGTGTAGGGTTTATTCCTCTCTCGTCTGTAAGCAAGATCATTAATTCGTTTGATAATCTCGAAAGGTCTACAATACCTTGGCACCATGTTAATAACATGTTGTTTCTCCTTACTTTTGAACCTTCTCTTCTTAGTTCGTAATAGAACATAATCTCCTTTTAAAACCTCTTCTTTCTCCTCTTATTAGCATTATTAATGTATTTTTGTTGAGCACTGCTAGTGGCATCTCGTACATATTTCCATAATCTTTGGTAAATTCATCATTTGCTTTTACTTCATGGGAAAGTCTTGTTGATATTTGCAAAGCTTGCACGTCCACCTGTTGAGAGAGGTGTGTCGTGGGCGAATTGTAAAAGAGGTATCTATTTATCCTAAATTTTTGGTTAAGTGGTTGCATAGGCTTTACATATATCGAGAATAGTACTTTTGGTAATTTTAGTTTGTCCTTTGGATTTTGGATGACAAGCCAATGAGAAATCAACATAGTGCATGGGTTCTCAAATAAAAAGCTTCAAAATGTTGCTACAAAATTTTGAATCTTGATGAGACCACAAATTTCATCAAGTAATGATGTATAAAGATTTACACAATGAATAAGTGAGTGGCGTGTGGTGTCAAGGTCTTCTTATAAGGGATGAATTTTGAATCTTGATGAGACCACAAATTTCATCAAGTAATGATGTATAAAGATTTACACAATGAATAAGTGAGTTGCGTGTGGAGTTGTCAAGGTCTTCTTATAAGGGATAAATTTTGAATCTTGATGAGACCACAAATTTTGGCAAGTAATGATGAATAAAGATTTACTCAATGAATAAGTGAGTTGTGTGTGGAGCTGTCAAGGTCTTCTTATAAGGGATGAAATGTGCTTGCTTATTACTAAAGTAATCCGTCGTAGTCCAAATCATATTGTTTTGACCAATTGTAGTAGCAATTGCTAAAATAAAGCCTATTAAAAATTTCTTCTATGGCATGTTAGGTATTTATAAAAGCATCAACAATCTTGGGGTCTTCTCTTTATAGCTCTTATCTTTTGGTAAGTTATGTATTTAGTAACAAGTAGCCAAATATAGTTCAAGAACATGTTACAAGAAATGTTAGTTTCTCAAGCCTTACATATAACTTACAGCAAGAACGTATTCGCCCATAAGATCAAAGGCGATGGGCCATGCGTTGGGTTGGGTTGCATGTACCCCCCTCGTGGTGGGGGTGAAGTTCTTGGGAATGCGTGTCACCACAGGTGGGGTGGTCTTCACTGTCATCGTCGTCATCTTCTTCCCCTTCGGTGGTAGTAGCAGGTTTTTTTGAGAAGGTCTTGGCTTGGTGACCCTCTTTTGTAGTGAAGTCTTGGGGAAAAGCCACGTGGGAGTCATTGAATTGTATAATGACTATGGTCGCGATGATCTCAAGTTGGTGGAAAATCCGGTTGTACAGCACTAGGACACCTTGGGGAGAGTAGGGTTTGATGGTGTGGCAATAAAGAGCCTTGTAGGCTAGGTAGATGTCTAGCCATCCCTCATGTTCCATAAGGGACTTGGATGAAGCGTACTGATATGGACAAAGGCCAGAGGGCATTGTGAGCTCTATGGAGGCATCTATTTGTGTGGCTTGTCTATGCTCCAGGAGGTGGGCTAGGTGAAGAGGTTGGCAGTAAGAGGATGGATTGGGAGGGTGAAGAGGATGGTGGAGTTGTCGGCTTTGGAGGAAGAGGGTGATGATCAGGATGGTGGAGTTGTCGGCTTTGAAGGAAGATGGTGACGATCAGGTTGATGGAGTGGGGAGGGATTTTGGTGATGAGGCAGGAAAGGGAAGAGGCACGATTATGGGTTCCTTGAAAAAATATGATATGTTGCAGAAGGTGAAGTTGGAGGGCTTGCATGTTGAGCTCTGAGATGTTGGCAGGGTTTTGGGGTGGGTAGGAGAGGGTGGGAAGCTTGGTGGTAGCATCCATCAATGTGTCCACTTTGTGTTCGGTCTCGATGGATGCGTATCCCAAAGTTGGTGGCTGTGTTTGGCTAGCGTGCTCCTCAGCGGCCCGTAGCTCCTCGTCCTTTTGCATCATCGTTTTTTTAGGGACGTGCTTGTAGGCTTCGAATGAAGTGCGGTGGTGGTCTCGGCTGCCTTGGGCACTTGAGCAATTTTTTGCATCTCTTGGGCTTCCCATCGAGCTAGGGAGTAGTCAACTTGGGTGGACTTGGCTTTATGGACGAATGTTTTACAGTACATGAGGTAACAACAAACGCACATGTTACTTTTGTTGTACCACTATGGAGGACGAATGTTTTATAGTACACGAGGTAATAATAATTGGGATATGTCTCTTTTGTTGTATCACTATAGATACGAGGTAACAACAAATGCACTTAGCGTAAGTAGGAGTCCAGCTCTCCACAAGAGCCCATTATAGAAGCACCTTTATCATAAAACTTAGTACCAATTCTTCTCTGTTTGGATGAGGAACATGGGGAGGAGTAAGGAGGGGTAAGGAGCCAGTGTTAGGGACTACCTCGTCTCATAGAGGGATCCACAAGAGCATTCATAGAACATGTCCTCAGTTGTAGGCTTAAAGCTAGGTTGGTGAAGGACAAGTGCCAATGGAAATTGCAGTTTAATCCCATATAGGGCAAGAGATCCCGTAGCTTGAAATGAATGGTTTCACGCAACTAGCTCCTTACATTCCACCACCTCGTGTATAAGTAGAAGACACGTTGAGGATGGTGTTTGAAATGAGAAGGGGAGTTGCAACTAACATAGCATCTAGAGACTCATAGTTGGGCAAAACTAACCTAATCTACATCTCAAGGATGATGAATATTGGCATCTAAATTCGCGTGTATAGTGGTTTCAGAAACGCGTCTACCAGCGCGTAATTGGAGATTCCATTCAATACCTAGAGAAGCTCAATCAAATTTGTGAGGCCATGGGATGGATAGATGATCCCACTAAGATCTGCTCATTTGGACTTTGCCTTGAAGGAAAAGCAGGCCAATGGTTTAAGTCACTAAAGCCACGTAAGAAGGCCAGCTACGAGGTCTTGAGACTCACTTTCATAGTGAGATTCTTGCCTAGTGGAGCCAGATGGCGCCTCATCGTGCAAATATGCAACCTCAAGCAAGAGGAGGGAGAAACCATGTGGGACTACATTTCTAGAACCAAGTATCTCACTGAGATACAACACCTACCATGAAAGACTAGGTGATCTATTACTCACCGATCAATTTATGATCGGTCTTAAGAGTAAGAGGCTTCATGACCATCTCTATAGGTCTAGGCACTACATCTTTGATGAGTGCTTCTGCGAGGCAATAGACCAAGCAGATAACTTGCAAGGCAAGGATGTAGAAGTTGTTCACCCAAGCCAAGAGGAGATAGGGGACGCATCATCCAAAGCCTCATCTCGTCGTCAGCTAAGGGTGCCCAACTAGTAGCTAGAGTTCTAGTTAAGGACATGAGCACGGATGAGTTGGCAAAGATTTTTCTTGCAAGAGGTGATAGATGCATGGCTTGCACTCATAATGGAGTACACACATAGCTTCTCAAAAGGGAGAGCTCACCATGGAAGCTTGCTCTAGGCAAGAAGATGACCAAATTGGTATTATGTCAGTAAGATGTCCTAGGAGTAAGTGACTTATATAGTCACTTACTCCTAGGACTTTTCACACATAGGCTACCCATATACGTAAGTCCTATGTCCCAAATCACGTGTCTAGGTTCTCATCCCACATGTAAATGTGTAATATATCCAACCACATAATTTCTTATAGTACAAGCTATTCCCTCCTAGAATGATTTCATCCTCAAAATCGAAGTGTGGTCGTGTAAAAAATCAATTGACCCATAATATATGGAGTCATAGACCATTGAAGGTACCCAACGATCCACAATGCCATATATTGAACCAAGTCATTGCCAAGATCAAATGGGGAACCATGAGTGTCGATGCACAAATAACACCAACATCATAAGGACCTCGTAGCATGGAAAATTGCATGGACCAACTTAAAAGTTGTAAAACATAATGCCACCTGGGTCAAAAAAATAATGTAGCCATGCATCCTCAATCATAATGCAATCTCTTGGGTTAAATGGAAGTCCCAAGAAGCAATGATTCATATACACATGTGCATAATTGCCGTACTAAAGGAAGCTCCATGCAATGATCCACCAAGAAAATGGTCCCAATTATTGCCTAGATCAAAGGGAACTCCATGAAGGTCACCATCCAATGTCAATGTCTCACAATCATGAGAATCACAATAACATCCCTAATGTTCAGTAAAGTGGCCACCAAAAGGGATCCAAGGGGAAAGCTTATATGCCCATCCTTGGTCACCAAGTAATCATAAGTGCGAATGTGGCCTACATCTTGATCAATACCTTTGAATTGAGCGGGGATGGAAGGGCCATTATGCACTCAATTTTGGATGATAGTGGATTTACAAAGAGCAAAAGAAGATCCAATTCACTCTCGCATTTGGTGAATGCATGGATTATGATAATGTGGGTCTTATGTGTGCATTATGGAAGTTGAGGTGGACAAGACACTTGTTGTAATTTCTGGACAACAAGATGCGAAGAGGCCATACATGTGTCAATGCAAAGATTTGGATTTCGTCTTGAGTTCTAGTTACATCTCTACACCAGTGGATCATTTCTGTGCTGATTCTATGGAGGATGTTTTGGATTTTGATGATAGTATTGGAAGTGGGAATTCATGAATGGATGCACATTTCAAGAAGTTGTATGCGATGGATCATGCTTATGTGGTTCTGTGTGACAAGGACCATGCCTTGGGTGATTTGCAAGATGTTTATTATGTAGATGGTTTGGCCTCGCTTATATCTTATCATGTTAATGGATGATGCCTATGTGGGACCATGCCTTGGATGATTTGTAAGATGTTTATCATGTTGATGGTTTGGCCTTGCTTATATCTTGGCATGATTCAGATTTAGACACATTTAGTTTTGATGCTCGTAGATGCTCTTATGAGGTTGGATATTATATCTATGAGGCATTTGTGTTTGTTTTCATAGTGGATGCTATCTTGACACTATAGACCGATTCTATTGGTGGATATACCAAGAGGTGGCATAAATAATTCAGATACATTGATCCTACCTATCTTGGTTTCCCTTATAGTGTCCTCATAAGAGTGGCTTCCAATAAAAAATATATTCTAAAGTGAACTTGCAGATTGTCCAATAAATGATAAGGTTGTCTTGTGGAAAAGTCCCACTAACACTAAGATCTCATCGAGGAGAACATCATCATCACTCTCCATAATGTATTGGACTTGCATGAAACCTTTGTCTAGTTTTTTTCCAAATTTATCTATGTTTTCCTTCTCCTTGATGGTTGGCATAGAAAGGAAAGATACCAATACTCCTTGGCATACCTAGACAAAGACTCATGTGGAAGTGTCATGCTTCTTGCTCTAAAACTCATTTTCTCGCAGATACTTACAATGCTTTGTACAACGTCATAGGTTAAACTCTCCCAACACACACATGCTTGTGCATTGCTTACAACCACCAAGATCTAGCTCTCTCCGTGAAATGTTAAGTCACTTTCTTCACCTTGCCTTTATCATCACAAGGGAATGTATAGAAGTATGCCTCCTAATTGTGAAGCCATTCCTTATTTTGTACACAAGTGACTCCTTCACCATTGAATGAAAACAAAGCTTGAAGAATGGTTCACCATTTTTATGTTAGTATACACTCAATGCCTGACCAGTTAAGGAAGTCAAAATAGAGAGTAGTTGGTTGATCACTTGATTTGGTCAAATGATAATCTAGTCAAAGAATTCAAAACAAAGAGTAGTTACCGATCAAACTTGGATGAAGGGTATGCATTAATGTGTGTAGTGCTTACTATGAGAAGCATTCCATCAATCTATAGTTTGTCGAATTTGACACCCAGCGATCATACCTATGAGGTACGCCTACCTGCGGGAAGGCAAGTATGGGATCGAAAGGTGGAGATGCTTCCAATTCAGAGAAACAATGTGTTAGAGAGAGAGAGAGAGAGAGAGGTCCCAAAAACAGTAAAATATTGAAGGTGATCACAAGTCATGTAGTTATCAATTGTCTTTATCATACAATTTTTTGTTATTGTAAAAACCATTGTTACTCCATTCATCCTGAAATACTTTAATTTGATACTCTTATGTTTCTCATTGTGCAAAAATCATTTTAAAATATGGATTTTTGTGAATTTCTTTAAAAGCGGTTTCTTTATCCCAATATACATTGCATCCCCCAAATCACTTTTTCAAGATATTTGGGTAGAATGTGATAAATTCTTGGTCATGCACATGCATTTCATGATTGCTTTATTATTTCTAGTCATGTTTTGGCTGCAGTTTTGTCTATTTTGGCTTATCTTTATTCTCAAGAAGTTTTGTCTTGGTCTCCTATATGTATAGAAACCAAATTTTTGTGGTTTTGCTTAAGTATCATAAAAAGCGCGTTCATAATGCAAATGTCCCCATTGGAAGGCCCAAAGCTCTTTTTTGGAATATTTGTCCAATTTCAAAGCTATTATCTAAATGCATATAAAAGCATAATGCCTATGCCTTAACTATATTGTAGTGTATGCATATAATTTGTCCAATTTCAAAGCTATTATCTAAATGCATATAAAAGCATAATGCCTATGCCTTAACTATATTGTAGTGTATGCATATAATTATGCCTTATCAAATGCATTGCATGTGATTGTGCCTCTTAGTAAACGATGCATATAAACATGCAAACCATATTTATGCATTTCTATTCTTTTAAAAAGACATCACAAACAAAAATGAGAAAAAAAAACACAAAATCCCTTATTTAGATGATTGTAGGTTGCTGGCCCAATAATGATCATCAGCAAGAAAAATGCTTGAAAGTTGGAAAGAAAACTGAATTATTCACAACCCCCGCTTACTCCATTTTATTTATGAATGATATTTGCACTATGATAACACCTATAGTACCTCAGCTGACTTCAGATACTCATCCCTTGGCGAATCGTGAGGGTACACCTGAAAAGATTAAAGCCAAAACTTGAACTAAAGGATTTGAAACCACCAAAGTACACTGGACCTCTACCTTCTTGCGCGGGTGATGTAGTAGATCAATGGCTTTCTAAGTGAGAACAATGCTTTACTTTATGTGATATCATAGATGAGCACATTAGAATCCAGCATGTTGCATATAATTTATAGGATGTGGCTCTACCTTCTTGCACGGGTGATGTAGTAGATCAATGGCTTTCTAAGTGAGAACAATGCTTTACTTTATGTGATATCATAGATGAGCACATTAGAATCCAGCATGTTGCATATAATTTATAGGATGTGGCTTATCATTAGTGGAGGGAAATTCAAAAGGATAAGGCAATCCCGAATACTTGGGAGGAATTTAAAGTTATATTTATTTAGATTTTTTTGCCACCAGATGAGCAGTGTAGATCCCTTAATACTCGATTTTTAATCTCTCAAAAGAATCTTATAATTCAGTAGTATGCTAAAACAAGTACCAAGAGGTGCTTATGAAAATTTCGTAAAATTTACCACACTTCTTACAGATTCATAAATTTGTCTTGGGATTAAATAAGAAACTTCAACCTTTAGCGCACTGTGAGAAGTGTCAAACTTTATCCAAAGTTATAGAAATGGCTTTAGTTTATGAAGATATTCGAAAGGGTCAAAATCAGGCAATGGGTCAAGTTTCCAAGTCTCATTTTATGTGACCTACTTATGAAGCTTCGACGTACACTAGTGGTGCAAAAGGGAAAGGCATCTATGTCTAGTGTACATTCCTCTACAACGACTCTTGCAGGAGTTAAGAGAAAGGTGTCAATGAAGAATGACCACAAATCTTCTCTCACTCCAAAACAGTTTGAGAAAGCAAAGAATGAAAGTTTATGCTATGCTTGTATATGCAAGCATCAAATGCATGATTGTCCATTGAAGAAGCAACGCATAGCTACAAATATGACCACTAAGCCTATAGATTTAGAACAGGGGGATGATATAGAGGAAGATTTATTTGATGATACTCTAAAGCAGACACCCCACCGTTCTACTAGGATACTCTCAGTGTCAATTAAGAAATGGGTACCCATGGCTATAGCAAATACAGTCTTATATTCAGACGCTAGTCAAGCGGGTGGTTACTAGTTTTTCGTTACAAAACTTATTATCATGAAGGGTTTGGTTGAAGGGAGACCAGTGAAGGTACTCTTTGGGCTCTAGTCGTAATGTGGTTAGTTCTCAACTTGTCAAGAAGCTAAAGTTAAAGACTCAACCATCGCCATATCAGTACATAGTTAAGCTAGCTGATGGCAAAGGAATATAGGTTTGGGACCAATAGGTTGTTGTAGGCCTTGGTCTCACCATTCAATCCTACTTTGAGAAGCTCAACTTTGATATTACTCACATTTGATTTTGTGCTAGGGAAGGAATGGCAAGAAACCTCTCATTAACTTCGCAATGCATGTCTATCAATTTATGCATGAGGGAAGGACGCATCACATAAAAGAAATGTGGAACATCGAATAGAGCTTTTGCCCAGTGCAGCGATGGTTGGACCTTCATACCAGAAAAGTTTGGTTGATGAGAGAGATGTGTTAAAGATAATTGAGGAGTACCTAGCGAAAGGACTCATTCACACCAATTTCTCACCGTTCGCTTCTCTAGTTTTGCTAGTTAAGAAGAAAGATGGTTCTTATGAAATTTGTTTCAATTATAGAGTCTTAAATAAACTTATTGTAAAACATCGATATCCAATGTCAAGGATCAAGAGAGAGAGAGAGAGAGAGAGAGAGAGAGAGAGAGAGAGAGAGAGAGAGAGAGAGAATATAATTATATATATATATATATATACTATCTTATATATATATAAGATAATTATATATCATATATATAAATATCTTTTATATATATATATATATAAAAGATAATTATATACCATATTATATAATTATCATTATATAATATATATATATATATATATATATATATATATATCATTATATATATGATAATCATATATATCATTATATATATGATAATCATATATATCATTTATGTGTAATAATCACAAATGATATATATATCATTTGTATGTGTAATAATCATATGTATCATTTATGTATTTTATAAAATAAAAAAATAAAAATTTTAAAATTTTGAAACGGCATGTGTGTGTGTGTGTGTGTGTGAGAGAGAGAGAGAGAGAGAGAGAGAGAGAGAGAGAGAGAGAGAGAGAGAGAGAGATTATTTTGAATAGTTTTTTTTATTTTAAAAGTTAGTGAATAGTGTGTGTGTGTTGTTTGAGGGTTTAGGAAATAGAGTGTGTGTGTGTGTGTGTGCGAGAGAGAGAGAGAGAGAGAGAGAGAGAGAGAGAGAGAGAGAGAGAGAGAGAGAGAGAGAATTTTGTGGGTGTGCATGTGCATTTTTAAATATGTTGAAAGTGTTTTTAAAAATGTTATGAATGATTTAGCTTTGTGAATAGTTTGAGGGTTTTTGAAATAGTGTGTGTGTGTGTGTGAGAGAGAGAGAGAGAGAGAGAGAGAGAGAGAGAGAGAGAGAGAGAGAGAGAGAGAGAGAGAGAGAGAGAGAGAGAGAGAGAATTTGAATAGTTTTACTAATTTTAAAAGTTAGTGAATAGTGTGTGTGTGTGTGTGTGTGAGAGAGAGAGAGAGAGAGAGAGAGAGAGAGAGAGAGAGAGAGAGAGACAGAGAGAGTGTGTGTATTTTGTGGGTGTGCGTGTGTGTTTTTAAATATGTTGAAAGTGTTTTCAAAAGTGTTATGAATGGTTTAGCT